>NW_024427697.1:0-85046 GCF_017562075.2 Anopheles merus | reverse complement strand
TTTTAATTTCCTTTCCAACGGTGAAAAAATTAAGTCTCTAGCTCTTCTGGTTCAAAAGTTATGGCCGTTTGAAATTTTACCTTTTTTCGGCAAAACAAATTTTTTTCGTCAAAACAGCACTCCAGAATGCTTCAGACGTTGTCCAAGTGTCTCCAAGGGCATCCAAGCACTCAGATGACTTCAGACGTTGTTCCAAGTGTCTTCAAGGGTCATCCAAGCACTCCAGAATGACTTCAGACGTTGTTCCAAGAGTCCCAAAGGGTCATTCATGCACTCCAGAATGACTTCAGACGTTGTTCCAAGAGTCCCCAAGGGTCATCCAAGCACTCCAGATTGACTTCAGATGCTATTGCAAGCTCCACTGTACTTAGGGTCACCATTTGGCATGTTTCACCAACATTTTAGGTTTGTTTTAGTTTATAGAAACCCTTCACTTCAGAGGCCATTTACTATATCCTGCGTTGCTCTGATCGAAAATCCAAGAAAATTTGCATTGTGCAACTTTTAATTTCCTTTCCAACGGTGAAAAAATTAAGTCTCTAGCTCTTCTGGTTCAAAAGTTATGGCCGTTTGAAATTTCACCTTTTTTCGGGAAAAAAAAATTTTTTCGTCAAAACAAGCACTCCAGAATGACTTCAGACGTTGTTCCAAGTGTCCCCATGGGTCATCCAAGCACTCCAGAATGACTTCAGACGTTGTTCCAAGAGTCCTCAAGGGTCATTCAAGCACTCCAGAATGACTTCAGATGCTATTGCAAGCTCCACTGTACTTAGGATCACCATCTGGCATATTTAGCCAACATTTTAGTGCTTGTTTTAGTTTATAGAAACCCTTCACTTCAGAGGCCATTTACTATATCCTGCGTTGCTCTGATCGAAAATCCAAGAAAATTTGCATTGTGCAACTTTTAATTTCCTTTCCAACGGTGAAAAAATTAAGTCTCTAGCTCTTCTGGTTCAAAAGTTATGGCCGTTTGAAATTTCACACCTTTTTTCGGGAAAAAAAAATTTTTTCGTCAAAACAAGCACTCCAGAATGACTTCAGACGTTGTTCCAAGTGTCCCCATGGGTCATCCAAGCACTCCAGAATGACTTCAGACGTTGTTCCAAGAGTCCTCAAGGGTCATTCAAGCACTCCAGAATGACTTCAGATGCTATTGCAAGCTCCACTGTACTTAGGATCACCATCTGGCATATTTAACCAACATTTTAGTGCTTGTTTTAGTTTATAGAAACCCTTCACTTCAGAGGCCATTTACTATATCCTGCGTTGCTCTGATCGAAAATCCAAGAAAATTTGCATTGTGCAACTTTTAATTTCCTTTCCACGGTGAAAAATTAAGTCTCTAGCTCTTCTGGTTCAAAAGTTATGGCCGTTTGAAATTTCACCTTTTTTCGGGAAAAAAAAATTTTTTCGTCAAAACAAGCACTCCAGAATGACTTCAGACGTTGTTCCAAGTGTCCCCATGGGTCATCCAAGCACTCCAGAATGACTTCAGACGTTGTTCCAAGAGTCCTCAAGGGTCATTCAAGCACTCCAGAATGACTTCAGATGCTATTGCAAGCTCCACTGTACTTAGGATCACCATCTGGCATATTTAACCAACATTTTAGTGCTTGTTTTAGTTTATAGAAACCCTTCACTTCAGAGGCCATTTACTATATCCTGCGTTGCTCTGATCGAAAATCCAAGAAAATTTGCATTGTGCAACTTTTAATTTCCTTTCCAACGGTGAAAAAATTAAGTCTCTAGCTCTTCTGGTTCAAAAGTTATGGCCGTTTGAAATTTCACCTTTTTTCGGGAAAAAAAATTTTTTCGTCAAAACAAGCACTCCAGAATGACTTCAGACGTTGTTCCAAGTGTCCCCATGGGTCATCCAAGCACTCCAGAATGACTTCAGACGTTGTTCCAAGAGTCCTCAAGGGTCATTCAAGCACTCCAGAATGACTTCAGATGCTATTGCAAGCTCCACTGTACTTAGGATCACCATCTGGCATATTTAGCCAACATTTTAGTGCTTGTTTTAGTTTATAGAAACCCTTCACTTCAGAGGCCATTTACTATATCCTGCGTTGCTCTGATCGAAAATCCAAGAAATTTGCATTGTGCAACTTTTAATTTCCTTTCCAACGGTGAAAAAATTAAGTCTCTAGCTCTTCTGGTTCAAAGTTATGGCCGTTTGAAATTTCACCTTTTTTCGGCAAAACAAATTTTTTTCGTCAAAACAAGCACTCCAGAATGACTTCAGACGTTGTTCCAAGTGTCTCCAAGGGTCATCCAAGCACTCCAAATGACTTCAGACGTTGTTCCAAGTGTCTTCAAGGGTCATCCAAGCACTCCAGAATGACTTCAGACGTTGTTCCAAGTGTCCCCATGGGTCATCCAAGCACTCCAGAATGACTTCAGACGTTGTTCCAAGAGTCCTCAAGGGTCATTCAAGCACTCCAGAATGACTTCAGATGCTATTGCAAGCTCCACTGTACTTAGGATCACCATCTGGCATATTTAGCCAACATTTTAGTGCTTGTTTTAGTTTATAGAAACCCTTCACTTCAGAGGCCATTTACTATATCCTGCGTTGCTCTGATCGAAAATCCAAGAAAATTTGCATTGTGCAACTTTTAATTTCCTTTCCAACGGTGAAAAAATTAAGTCTCTAGCTCTTCTGGTTCAAAAGTTATGGCCGTTTGAAATTTCACCCTTTTTTCGGGAAAAAAAAATTTTTTCGTCAAAACAAGCACTCCAGAATGACTTCAGACGTTGTTCCAAGTGTCCCCATGGGTCATCCAAGCACTCCAGAATGACTTCAGACGTTGTTCCAAGAGTCCTCAAGGGTCATTCAAGCACTCCAGAATGACTTCAGATGCTATTGCAAGCTCCACTGTACTTAGGATCACCATCTGGCATATTTAACCAACATTTAGTGCTTGTTTTAGTTTATAGAAACCCTTCACTTCAGAGGCCATTTACTATATCCTGCGTTGCTCTGATCGAAAATCCAAGAAAATTTGCATTGTGCAACTTTTAATTTCCTTTCCAACGGTGAAAAATTAAGTCTCTAGCTCTTCTGGTTCAAAAGTTATGGCCGTTTGAAATTTCACCTTTTTTCGGGAAAAAAAAATTTTTTCGTCAAAACAAGCACTCCAGAATGACTTCAGACGTTGTTCCAAGTGTCCCCATGGGTCATCCAAGCACTCCAGAATGACTTCAGACGTTGTTCCAAGAGTCCTCAAGGGTCATTCAAGCACTCCAGAATGACTTCAGATGCTATTGCAAGCTCCACTGTACTTAGGATCACCATCTGGCATATTTAACCAACATTTTAGTGCTTGTTTTAGTTTATAGAAACCCTTCACTTCAGAGGCCATTTACTATATCCTGCGTTGCTCTGATCGAAAATCCAAGAAAATTTGCATTGTGCAACTTTTAATTTCCTTTCCAACGGTGAAAAAATTAAGTCTCTAGCTCTTCTGGTTCAAAAGTTATGGCCGTTTGAAATTTCACCTTTTTTCGGGAAAAAAAAATTTTTTCGTCAAAACAAGCACTCCAGAATGACTTCAGACGTTGTTCCAAGTGTCCCCATGGGTCATCCAAGCACTCCAGAATGACTTCAGACGTTGTTCCAAGAGTCCTCAAGGGTCATTCAAGCACTCCAGAATGACTTCAGATGCTATTGCAAGCTCCACTGTACTTAGGATCACCATCTGGCATATTTAGCCAACATTTTAGTGCTTGTTTTAGTTTATAGAAACCCTTCACTTCAGAGGCCATTTACTATATCCTGCGTTGCTCTGATCGAAAATCCAAGAAAATTTGCATTGTGCAACTTTTAATTTCCTTCCAACGGTGAAAAAATTAAGTCTCTAGCTCTTCTGGTTCAAAAGTTATGGCCGTTTGAAATTTTACCTTTTTTCGGCAAACAAATTTTTTTCGTCAAACAAGCACTCCAGAATGACTTCAGACGTTGTTCCAAGTGTCTCCAAGGGTCATCCAAGCACTCCAGAATGACTTCAGACGTTGTTCCAAGTGTCTTCAAGGGTCACCAAGCACTCCAGAATGACTTCAGACGTTGTTCCAAGTGTCCCCATGGGTCATCCAAGCACTCCAGAATGACTTCAGACGTTGTTCCAAGAGTCCTCAAGGGTCATTCAAGCACTCCAGAATGACTTCAGATGCTATTGCAAGCTCCACTGTACTTAGGATCACCATCTGGCATATTTAGCCAACATTTTAGTGCTTGTTTTAGTTTATAGAAACCCTTCACTTCAGAGGCCATTTACTATATCCTGCGTTGCTCTGATCGAAAATCCAAGAAAATTTGCATTGTGCAACTTTTAATTTCCTTTCCAACGGTGAAAAAATTAAGTCTCTAGCTCTTCTGGTTCAAAAGTTATGGCCGTTTGAAATTTCACCCTTTTTTCGGGAAAAAAAAATTTTTTCGTCAAAACAAGCACTCCAGAATGACTTCAGACGTTGTTCCAAGTGTCCCCATGGGTCATCCAAGCACTCCAGAATGACTTCAGACGTTGTTCCAAGAGTCCTCAAGGGTCATTCAAGCACTCCAGAATGACTTCAGATGCTATTGCAAGCTCCACTGTACTTAGGATCACCATCTGGCATATTTAACCAACATTTTAGTGCTTGTTTTAGTTTATAGAAACCCTTCACTTCAGAGGCCATTTACTATATCCTGCGTTGCTCTGATCGAAAATCCAAGAAAATTTGCATTGTGCAACTTTTAATTTCCTTTCCAACGGTGAAAAAATTAAGTCTCTAGCTCTTCTGGTTCAAAAGTTATGGCCGTTTGAAATTTCACCTTTTTTCGGGAAAAAAAAATTTTTTCGTCAAAACAAGCACTCCAGAATGACTTCAGACGTTGTTCCAAGTGTCCCCATGGGTCATCCAAGCACTCCAGAATGACTTCAGACGTTGTTCCAAGAGTCCTCAAGGGTCATTCAAGCACTCCAGAATGACTTCAGATGCTATTGCAAGCTCCACTGTACTTAGGATCACCATCTGGCATATTTAACCAACATTTTAGTGCTTGTTTTAGTTTATAGAAACCCTTCACTTCAGAGGCCATTTACTATATCCTGCGTTGCTCTGATCGAAAATCCAAGAAAATTTGCATTGTGCAACTTTTAATTTCCTTTCCAACGGTGAAAAAATTAAGTCTCTAGCTCTTCTGGTTCAAAAGTTATGGCCGTTTGAAATTTCACCTTTTTTCGGGAAAAAAAAATTTTTTCGTCAAAACAAGCACTCCAGAATGACTTCAGACGTTGTTCCAAGTGTCCCCATGGGTCATCCAAGCACTCCAGAATGACTTCAGACGTTGTTCCAAGAGTCCTCAAGGGTCATTCAAGCACTCCAGAATGACTTCAGATGCTATTGCAAGCTCCACTGTACTTAGGATCACCATCTGGCATATTTAGCCAACATTTTAGTGCTTGTTTTAGTTTATAGAAACCCTTCACTTCAGAGGCCATTTACTATATCCTGCGTTGCTCTGATCGAAAATCCAAGAAAATTTGCATTGTGCAACTTTTAATTTCCTTTCCAACGGTGAAAAAATTAAGTCTCTAGCTCTTCTGGTTCAAAAGTTATGGCCGTTTGAAATTTTACCTTTTTTCGGCAAAACAAATTTTTTTCGTCAAAACAAGCACTCCAGAATGACTTCAGACGTTGTTCCAAGTGTCTCCAAGGGTCATCCAAGCACTCCAGAATGACTTCAGACGTTGTTCCAAGTGTCTTCAAGGGTCATCCAAGCACTCCAGAATGACTTCAGACGTTGTTCCAAGTGTCCCCATGGGTCATCCAAGCACTCCAGAATGACTTCAGACGTTGTTCCAAGAGTCCTCAAGGGTCATTCAAGCACTCCAGAATGACTTCAGATGCTATTGCAAGCTCCACTGTACTTAGGATCACCATCTGGCATATTTAGCCAACATTTTAGTGCTTGTTTTAGTTTATAGAAACCCTTCACTTCAGAGGCCATTTACTATATCCTGCGTTGCTCTGATCGAAAATCCAAGAAAATTTGCATTGTGCAACTTTTAATTTCCTTTCCAACGGTGAAAAAATTAAGTCTCTAGCTCTTCTGGTTCAAAAGTTATGGCCGTTTGAAATTTCACCCTTTTTTCGGGAAAAAAAAATTTTTTCGTCAAAACAAGCACTCCAGAATGACTTCAGACGTTGTTCCAAGTGTCCCCATGGGTCATCCAAGCACTCCAGAATGACTTCAGACGTTGTTCCAAGAGTCCTCAAGGGTCATTCAAGCACTCCAGAATGACTTCAGATGCTATTGCAAGCTCCACTGTACTTAGGATCACCATCTGGCATATTTAACCAACATTTTAGTGCTTGTTTTAGTTTATAGAAACCCTTCACTTCAGAGGCCATTTACTATATCCTGCGTTGCTCTGATCGAAAATCCAAGAAAATTTGCATTGTGCAACTTTTAATTTCCTTTCCAACGGTGAAAAAATTAAGTCTCTAGCTCTTCTGGTTCAAAAGTTATGGCCGTTTGAAATTTCACCTTTTTTCGGGAAAAAAAATTTTTTCGTCAAAACAAGCACTCCAGAATGACTTCAGACGTTGTTCCAAGTGTCCCCATGGGTCATCCAAGCACTCCAGAATGACTTCAGACGTTGTTCCAAGAGTCCTCAAGGGTCATTCAAGCACTCCAGAATGACTTCAGATGCTATTGCAAGCTCCACTGTACTTAGGATCACCATCTGGCATATTTAACCAACATTTTAGTGCTTGTTTTAGTTTATAGAAACCCTTCACTTCAGAGGCCATTTACTATATCCTGCGTTGCTCTGATCGAAAATCCAAGAAAATTTGCATTGTGCAACTTTTAATTTCCTTTCCAACGGTGAAAAAATTAAGTCTCTAGCTCTTCTGGTTCAAAAGTTATGGCCGTTTGAAATTTCACCTTTTTTCGGGAAAAAAAAATTTTTTCGTCAAAACAAGCACTCCAGAATGACTTCAGACGTTGTTCCAAGTGTCCCCATGGGTCATCCAAGCACTCCAGAATGACTTCAGACGTTGTTCCAAGAGTCCTCAAGGGTCATTCAAGCACTCCAGAATGACTTCAGATGCTATTGCAAGCTCCACTGTACTTAGGATCACCATCTGGCATATTTAACCAACATTTTAGTGCTTGTTTTAGTTTATAGAAACCCTTCACTTCAGAGGCCATTTACTATATCCTGCGTTGCTCTGATCGAAAATCCAAGAAAATTTGCATTGTGCAACTTTTAATTTCCTTTCCAACGGTGAAAAAATTAAGTCTCTAGCTCTTCTGGTTCAAAAGTTATGGCCGTTTGAAATTTCACCTTTTTTCGGGAAAAAAAAAATTTTTTCGTCAAAACAAGCACTCCAGAATGACTTCAGACGTTGTTCCAAGTGTCCCCATGGGTCATCCAAGCACTCCAGAATGACTTCAGACGTTGTTCCAAGAGTCCTCAAGGGTCATTCAAGCACTCCAGAATGACTTCAGATGCTATTGCAAGCTCCACTGTACTTAGGATCACCATCTGGCATATTTAGCCAACATTTTAGTGCTTGTTTTAGTTTATAGAAACCCTTCACTTCAGAGGCCATTTACTATATCCTGCGTTGCTCTGATCGAAAATCCAAGAAAATTTGCATTGTGCAACTTTTAATTTCCTTTCCAACGGTGAAAAAATTAAGTCTCTAGCTCTTCTGGTTCAAAAGTTATGGCCGTTTGAAATTTCACCCTTTTTTCGGGAAAAAAAAATTTTTTTCGTCAAAACAAGCACTCCAGAATGACTTCAGACGTTGTTCCAAGTGTCCCCATGGGTCATCCAAGCACTCCAGAATGACTTCAGACGTTGTTCCAAGAGTCCTCAAGGGTCATTCAAGCACTCCAGAATGACTTCAGATGCTATTGCAAGCTCCACTGTACTTAGGATCACCATCTGGCATATTTAACCAACATTTTAGTGCTTGTTTTAGTTTATAGAAACCCTTCACTTCAGAGGCCATTTACTATATCCTGCGTTGCTCTGATCGAAAATCCAAGAAAATTTGCATTGTGCAACTTTTAATTTCCTTTCCAACGGTGAAAAAATTAAGTCTCTAGCTCTTCTGGTTCAAAAGTTATGGCCGTTTGAAATTTCACCCTTTTTTCGGGAAAAAAAAATTTTTTCGTCAAAACAAGCACTCCAGAATGACTTCAGACGTTGTTCCAAGTGTCCCCATGGGTCATCCAAGCACTCCAGAATGACTTCAGACGTTGTTCCAAGAGTCCTCAAGGGTCATTCAAGCACTCCAGAATGACTTCAGATGCTATTGCAAGCTCCACTGTACTTAGGATCACCATCTGGCATATTTAACCAACATTTTAGTGCTTGTTTTAGTTTATAGAAACCCTTCACTTCAGAGGCCATTTACTATATCCTGCGTTGCTCTGATCGAAAATCCAAGAAAATTTGCATTGTGCAACTTTTAATTTCCTTTCCAACGGTGAAAAAATTAAGTCTCTAGCTCTTCTGGTTCAAAAGTTATGGCCGATTGAAATTTCACCTTTTTTCGGAAAAAAAAATTTTTTTCGTCAAAACAAGCACTCCAGAATGACTTCAGACGTTGTTCCAAGTGTCCCCATGGGTCATCCAAGCACTCCAGAATGACTTCAGACGTTGTTCCAAGAGTCCTCAAGGGTCATTCAAGCACTCCAGAATGACTTCAGATGCTATTGCAAGCTCCACTGTACTTAGGATCACCATCTGGCATATTTAGCCAACATTTTAGTGCTTGTTTTAGTTTATAGAAACCCTTCACTTCAGAGGCCATTTACTATATCCTGCGTTGCTCTGATCGAAAATCCAAGAAAATTTGCATTGTGCAACTTTTAATTTCCTTTCCAACGGTGAAAAAATTAAGTCTCTAGCTCTTCTGGTTCAAAAGTTATGGCCGTTTGAAATTTCACCTTTTTTCGGCAAAACAAATTTTTTCGTCAAAACAAGCACTCCAGAATGACGTTGTTCCAAGTGTCTCCAAACAAGCACTCCAGAATGACTTCAGACGTTGTTCCAAGTGTCCAAGGGTCATCCAAGCACTCCAGAATGACTTCAGACGTTGTTCCAAGTGTCCCCATGGGTCATCCAAGCACTCCAGAATGACTTCAGACGTTGTTCCAAGAGTCCTCAAGGGTCATTCAAGCACTCCAGAATGACTTCAGATGCTATTGCAAGCTCCACTGTACTTAGGATCACCATCTGGCATATTTAGCCAACATTTTAGTGCTTGTTTTAGTTTATAGAAACCCTTCACTTCAGAGGCCATTTACTATATCCTGCGTTGCTCTGATCGAAAATCCAAGAAAATTTGCATTGTGCAACTTTTAATTTCCTTTCCAACGGTGAAAAAATTAAGTCTCTAGCTCTTCTGGTTCAAAAGTTATGGCCGTTTGAAATTTCACCCTTTTTTCGGGAAAAAAAAATTTTTTCGTCAAAACAAGCACTCCAGAATGACTTCAGACGTTGTTCCAAGTGTCCCCATGGGTCATCCAAGCACTCCAGAATGACTTCAGACGTTGTTCCAAGAGTCCTCAAGGGTCATTCAAGCACTCCAGAATGACTTCAGATGCTATTGCAAGCTCCACTGTACTTAGGATCACCATCTGGCATATTTAACCAACATTTTAGTGCTTGTTTTAGTTTATAGAAACCCTTCACTTCAGAGGCCATTTACTATATCCTGCGTTGCTCTGATCGAAAATCCAAGAAAATTTGCATTGTGCAACTTTTAATTTCCTTTCCAACGGTGAAAAAATTAAGTCTCTAGCTCTTCTGGTTCAAAAGTTATGGCCGTTTGAAATTTCACCTTTTTTCGGGAAAAAAAAATTTTTTCGTCAAAACAAGCACTCCAGAATGACTTCAGACGTTGTTCCAAGTGTCCCCATGGGTCATCCAAGCACTCCAGAATGACTTCAGACGTTGTTCCAAGAGTCCTCAAGGGTCATTCAAGCACTCCAGAATGACTTCAGATGCTATTGCAAGCTCCACTGTACTTAGGATCACCATCTGGCATATTTAACCAACATTTTAGTGCTTGTTTTAGTTTATAGAAACCCTTCACTTCAGAGGCCATTTACTATATCCTGCGTTGCTCTGATCGAAAATCCAAGAAAATTTGCATTGTGCAACTTTTAATTTCCTTTCCAACGGTGAAAAAATTAAGTCTCTAGCTCTTCTGGTTCAAAAGTTATGGCCGTTTGAAATTTCACCTTTTTTCGGGAAAAAAAAATTTTTTCGTCAAAACAAGCACTCCAGAATGACTTCAGACGTTGTTCCAAGTGTCCCCATGGGTCATCCAAGCACTCCAGAATGACTTCAGACGTTGTTCCAAGAGTCCTCAAGGGTCATTCAAGCACTCCAGAATGACTTCAGATGCTATTGCAAGCTCCACTGTACTTAGGATCACCATCTGGCATATTTAACCAACATTTTAGTGCTTGTTTTAGTTTATAGAAACCCTTCACTTCAGAGGCCATTTACTATATCCTGCGTTGCTCTGATCGAAAATCCAAGAAAATTTGCATTGTGCAACTTTTAATTTCCTTTCCAACGGTGAAAAAATTAAGTCTCTAGCTCTTCTGGTTCAAAAGTTATGGCCGTTTGAAATTTCACCTTTTTTCGGGAAAAAAAAATTTTTTCGTCAAAACAAGCACTCCAGAATGACTTCAGACGTTGTTCCAAGTGTCCCCATGGGTCATCCAAGCACTCCAGAATGACTTCAGACGTTGTTCCAAGAGTCCTCAAGGGTCATTCAAGCACTCCAGAATGACTTCAGATGCTATTGCAAGCTCCACTGTACTTAGGATCACCATCTGGCATATTTAGCCAACATTTTAGTGCTTGTTTTAGTTTATAGAAACCCTTCACTTCAGAGGCCATTTACTATATCCTGCGTTGCTCTGATCGAAAATCCAAGAAAATTTGCATTGTGCAACTTTTAATTTCCTTTCCAACGGTGAAAAAATTAAGTCTCTAGCTCTTCTGGTTCAAAAGTTATGGCCGTTTGAAATTTCACCTTTTTTCGGGAAAAAAAAATTTTTTCGTCAAAACAAGCACTCCAGAATGACTTCAGACGTTGTTCCAAGTGTCCCCATGGGTCATCCAAGCACTCCAGAATGACTTCAGACGTTGTTCCAAGAGTCCTCAAGGGTCATTCAAGCACTCCAGAATGACTTCAGATGCTATTGCAAGCTCCACTGTACTTAGGATCACCATCTGGCATATTTAACCAACATTTTAGTGCTTGTTTTAGTTTATAGAAACCCTTCACTTCAGAGGCCATTTACTATATCCTGCGTTGCTCTGATCGAAAATCCAAGAAAATTTGCATTGTGCAACTTTTAATTTCCTTTCCAACGGTGAAAAAATTAAGTCTCTAGCTCTTCTGGTTCAAAAGTTATGGCCGTTTGAAATTTCACCCTTTTTTCGGGAAAAAAAAATTTTTTCGTCAAAACAAGCACTCCAGAATGACTTCAGACGTTGTTCCAAGTGTCCCCATGGGTCATCCAAGCACTCCAGAATGACTTCAGACGTTGTTCCAAGAGTCCTCAAGGGTCATTCAAGCACTCCAGAATGACTTCAGATGCTATTGCAAGCTCCACTGTACTTAGGATCACCATCTGGCATATTTAACCAACATTTTAGTGCTTGTTTTAGTTTATAGAAACCCTTCACTTCAGAGGCCATTTACTATATCCTGCGTTGCTCTGATCGAAAATCCAAGAAAATTTGCATTGTGCAACTTTTAATTTCCTTTCCAACGGTGAAAAAATTAAGTCTCTAGCTCTTCTGGTTCAAAAGTTATGGCCGTTTGAAATTTCACCTTTTTTCGGGAAAAAAAATTTTTTCGTCAAAACAAGCACTCCAGAATGACTTCAGACGTTGTTCCAAGTGTCCCCATGGGTCATCCAAGCACTCCAGAATGACTTCAGACGTTGTTCCAAGAGTCCTCAAGGGTCATTCAAGCACTCCAGAATGACTTCAGATGCTATTGCAAGCTCCACTGTACTTAGGATCACCATCTGGCATATTTAACCAACATTTTAGTGCTTGTTTTAGTTTATAGAAACCCTTCACTTCAGAGGCCATTTACTATATCCTGCGTTGCTCTGATCGAAAATCCAAGAAAATTTGCATTGTGCAACTTTTAATTTCCTTTCCAACGGTGAAAAAATTAAGTCTCTAGCTCTTCTGGTTCAAAAGTTATGGCCGTTTGAAATTTCACCTTTTTTCGGGAAAAAAAAATTTTTTCGTCAAAACAAGCACTCCAGAATGACTTCAGACGTTGTTCCAAGTGTCCCCATGGGTCATCCAAGCACTCCAGAATGACTTCAGACGTTGTTCCAAGAGTCCTCAAGGGTCATTCAAGCACTCCAGAATGACTTCAGATGCTATTGCAAGCTCCACTGTACTTAGGATCACCATCTGGCATATTTAACCAACATTTTAGTGCTTGTTTTAGTTTATAGAAACCCTTCACTTCAGAGGCCATTTACTATATCCTGCGTTGCTCTGATCGAAAATCCAAGAAAATTTGCATTGTGCAACTTTTAATTTCCTTTCCAACGGTGAAAAAATTAAGTCTCTAGCTCTTCTGGTTCAAAAGTTATGGCCGTTTGAAATTTCACCCTTTTTTCGGGAAAAAAAAATTTTTTCGTCAAAACAAGCACTCCAGAATGACTTCAGACGTTGTTCCAAGTGTCCCCATGGGTCATCCAAGCACTCCAGAATGACTTCAGACGTTGTTCCAAGAGTCCTCAAGGGTCATTCAAGCACTCCAGAATGACTTCAGATGCTATTGCAAGCTCCACTGTACTTAGGATCACCATCTGGCATATTTAACCAACATTTTAGTGCTTGTTTTAGTTTATAGAAACCCTTCACTTCAGAGGCCATTTACTATATCCTGCGTTGCTCTGATCGAAAATCCAAGAAAATTTGCATTGTGCAACTTTTAATTTCCTTTCCAACGGTGAAAAAATTAAGTCTCTAGCTCTTCTGGTTCAAAAGTTATGGCCGTTTGAAATTTCACCTTTTTTCGGGAAAAAAAAATTTTTTCGTCAAAACAAGCACTCCAGAATGACTTCAGACGTTGTTCCAAGTGTCCCCATGGGTCATCCAAGCACTCCAGAATGACTTCAGACGTTGTTCCAAGAGTCCTCAAGGGTCATTCAAGCACTCCAGAATGACTTCAGATGCTATTGCAAGCTCCACTGTACTTAGGATCACCATCTGGCATATTTAACCAACATTTTAGTGCTTGTTTTAGTTTATAGAAACCCTTCACTTCAGAGGCCATTTACTATATCCTGCGTTGCTCTGATCGAAAATCCAAGAAAATTTGCATTGTGCAACTTTTAATTTCCTTTCCAACGGTGAAAAAATTAAGTCTCTAGCTCTTCTGGTTCAAAAGTTATGGCCGTTTGAAATTTCACCCTTTTTTCGGGAAAAAAAAATTTTTTCGTCAAAACAAGCACTCCAGAATGACTTCAGACGTTGTTCCAAGTGTCCCCATGGGTCATCCAAGCACTCCAGAATGACTTCAGACGTTGTTCCAAGAGTCCTCAAGGGTCATTCAAGCACTCCAGAATGACTTCAGATGCTATTGCAAGCTCCACTGTACTTAGGATCACCATCTGGCATATTTAACCAACATTTTAGTGCTTGTTTTAGTTTATAGAAACCCTTCACTTCAGAGGCCATTTACTATATCCTGCGTTGCTCTGATCGAAAATCCAAGAAAATTTGCATTGTGCAACTTTTAATTTCCTTTCCAACGGTGAAAAAATTAAGTCTCTAGCTCTTCTGGTTCAAAAGTTATGGCCGTTTGAAATTTCACCTTTTTTCGGGAAAAAAAAAATTTTTTCGTCAAAACAAGCACTCCAGAATGACTTCAGACGTTGTTCCAAGTGTCCCCATGGGTCATCCAAGCACTCCAGAATGACTTCAGACGTTGTTCCAAGAGTCCTCAAGGGTCATTCAAGCACTCCAGAATGACTTCAGATGCTATTGCAAGCTCCACTGTACTTAGGATCACCATCTGGCATATTTAACCAACATTTTAGTGCTTGTTTTAGTTTATAGAAACCCTTCACTTCAGAGGCCATTTACTATATCCTGCGTTGCTCTGATCGAAAATCCAAGAAAATTTGCATTGTGCAACTTTTAATTTCCTTTCCAACGGTGAAAAAATTAAGTCTCTAGCTCTTCTGGTTCAAAAGTTATGGCCGTTTGAAATTTCACCCTTTTTTCGGGAAAAAAAAATTTTTTCGTCAAAACAAGCACTCCAGAATGACTTCAGACGTTGTTCCAAGTGTCCCCATGGGTCATCCAAGCACTCCAGAATGACTTCAGACGTTGTTCCAAGAGTCCTCAAGGGTCATTCAAGCACTCCAGAATGACTTCAGATGCTATTGCAAGCTCCACTGTACTTAGGATCACCATCTGGCATATTTAACCAACATTTTAGTGCTTGTTTTAGTTTATAGAAACCCTTCACTTCAGAGGCCATTTACTATATCCTGCGTTGCTCTGATCGAAAATCCAAGAAAATTTGCATTGTGCAACTTTTAATTTCCTTTCCAACGGTGAAAAAATTAAGTCTCTAGCTCTTCTGGTTCAAAAGTTATGGCCGTTTGAAATTTCACCTTTTTTCGGGAAAAAAAAATTTTTTCGTCAAAACAAGCACTCCAGAATGACTTCAGACGTTGTTCCAAGTGTCCCCATGGGTCATCCAAGCACTCCAGAATGACTTCAGACGTTGTTCCAAGAGTCCTCAAGGGTCATTCAAGCACTCCAGAATGACTTCAGATGCTATTGCAAGCTCCACTGTACTTAGGATCACCATCTGGCATATTTAACCAACATTTTAGTGCTTGTTTTAGTTTATAGAAACCCTTCACTTCAGAGGCCATTTACTATATCCTGCGTTGCTCTGATCGAAAATCCAAGAAAATTTGCATTGTGCAACTTTTAATTTCCTTTCCAACGGTGAAAAAATTAAGTCTCTAGCTCTTCTGGTTCAAAAGTTATGGCCGTTTGAAATTTCACCTTTTTTCGGGAAAAAAAAATTTTTTCGTCAAAACAAGCACTCCAGAATGACTTCAGACGTTGTTCCAAGTGTCCCCATGGGTCATCCAAGCACTCCAGAATGACTTCAGACGTTGTTCCAAGAGTCCTCAAGGGTCATTCAAGCACTCCAGAATGACTTCAGATGCTATTGCAAGCTCCACTGTACTTAGGATCACCATCTGGCATATTTAACCAACATTTTAGTGCTTGTTTTAGTTTATAGAAACCCTTCACTTCAGAGGCCATTTACTATATCCTGCGTTGCTCTGATCGAAAATCCAAGAAAATTTGCATTGTGCAACTTTTAATTTCCTTTCCAACGGTGAAAAAATTAAGTCTCTAGCTCTTCTGGTTCAAAAGTTATGGCCGTTTGAAATTTCACCCTTTTTTCGGGAAAAAAAAATTTTTTCGTCAAAACAAGCACTCCAGAATGACTTCAGACGTTGTTCCAAGTGTCCCCATGGGTCATCCAAGCACTCCAGAATGACTTCAGACGTTGTTCCAAGAGTCCTCAAGGGTCATTCAAGCACTCCAGAATGACTTCAGATGCTATTGCAAGCTCCACTGTACTTAGGATCACCATCTGGCATATTTAACCAACATTTTAGTGCTTGTTTTAGTTTATAGAAACCCTTCACTTCAGAGGCCATTTACTATATCCTGCGTTGCTCTGATCGAAAATCCAAGAAAATTTGCATTGTGCAACTTTTAATTTCCTTTCCAACGGTGAAAAAATTAAGTCTCTAGCTCTTCTGGTTCAAAAGTTATGGCCGTTTGAAATTTCACCTTTTTTCGGGAAAAAAAATTTTTTCGTCAAAACAAGCACTCCAGAATGACTTCAGACGTTGTTCCAAGTGTCCCCATGGGTCATCCAAGCACTCCAGAATGACTTCAGACGTTGTTCCAAGAGTCCTCAAGGGTCATTCAAGCACTCCAGAATGACTTCAGATGCTATTGCAAGCTCCACTGTACTTAGGATCACCATCTGGCATATTTAACCAACATTTTAGTGCTTGTTTTAGTTTATAGAAACCCTTCACTTCAGAGGCCATTTACTATATCCTGCGTTGCTCTGATCGAAAATCCAAGAAAATTTGCATTGTGCAACTTTTAATTTCCTTTCCAACGGTGAAAAAATTAAGTCTCTAGCTCTTCTGGTTCAAAAGTTATGGCCGTTTGAAATTTCACCTTTTTTCGGGAAAAAAAAATTTTTTCGTCAAAACAAGCACTCCAGAATGACTTCAGACGTTGTTCCAAGTGTCCCCATGGGTCATCCAAGCACTCCAGAATGACTTCAGACGTTGTTCCAAGAGTCCTCAAGGGTCATTCAAGCACTCCAGAATGACTTCAGATGCTATTGCAAGCTCCACTGTACTTAGGATCACCATCTGGCATATTTAACCAACATTTTAGTGCTTGTTTTAGTTTATAGAAACCCTTCACTTCAGAGGCCATTTACTATATCCTGCGTTGCTCTGATCGAAAATCCAAGAAAATTTGCATTGTGCAACTTTTAATTTCCTTTCCAACGGTGAAAAAATTAAGTCTCTAGCTCTTCTGGTTCAAAAGTTATGGCCGTTTGAAATTTCACCTTTTTTCGGGAAAAAAAAATTTTTTCGTCAAAACAAGCACTCCAGAATGACTTCAGACGTTGTTCCAAGTGTCCCCATGGGTCATCCAAGCACTCCAGAATGACTTCAGACGTTGTTCCAAGAGTCCTCAAGGGTCATTCAAGCACTCCAGAATGACTTCAGATGCTATTGCAAGCTCCACTGTACTTAGGATCACCATCTGGCATATTTAACCAACATTTTAGTGCTTGTTTTAGTTTATAGAAACCCTTCACTTCAGAGGCCATTTACTATATCCTGCGTTGCTCTGATCGAAAATCCAAGAAAATTTGCATTGTGCAACTTTTAATTTCCTTTCCAACGGTGAAAAAATTAAGTCTCTAGCTCTTCTGGTTCAAAAGTTATGGCCGTTTGAAATTTCACCTTTTTTCGGGAAAAAAAAATTTTTTCGTCAAAACAAGCACTCCAGAATGACTTCAGACGTTGTTCCAAGTGTCCCCATGGGTCATCCAAGCACTCCAGAATGACTTCAGACGTTGTTCCAAGAGTCCTCAAGGGTCATTCAAGCACTCCAGAATGACTTCAGATGCTATTGCAAGCTCCACTGTACTTAGGATCACCATCTGGCATATTTAACCAACATTTTAGTGCTTGTTTTAGTTTATAGAAACCCTTCACTTCAGAGGCCATTTACTATATCCTGCGTTGCTCTGATCGAAAATCCAAGAAAATTTGCATTGTGCAACTTTTAATTTCCTTTCCAACGGTGAAAAAATTAAGTCTCTAGCTCTTCTGGTTCAAAAGTTATGGCCGTTTGAAATTTCACCTTTTTTCGGGAAAAAAAAATTTTTTCGTCAAAACAAGCACTCCAGAATGACTTCAGACGTTGTTCCAAGTGTCCCCATGGGTCATCCAAGCACTCCAGAATGACTTCAGACGTTGTTCCAAGAGTCCTCAAGGGTCATTCAAGCACTCCAGAATGACTTCAGATGCTATTGCAAGCTCCACTGTACTTAGGATCACCATCTGGCATATTTAACCAACATTTTAGTGCTTGTTTTAGTTTATAGAAACCCTTCACTTCAGAGGCCATTTACTATATCCTGCGTTGCTCTGATCGAAAATCCAAGAAAATTTGCATTGTGCAACTTTTAATTTCCTTTCCAACGGTGAAAAAATTAAGTCTCTAGCTCTTCTGGTTCAAAAGTTATGGCCGTTTGAAATTTCACCCTTTTTTCGGGAAAAAAAAATTTTTTCGTCAAAACAAGCACTCCAGAATGACTTCAGACGTTGTTCCAAGTGTCCCCATGGGTCATCCAAGCACTCCAGAATGACTTCAGACGTTGTTCCAAGAGTCCTCAAGGGTCATTCAAGCACTCCAGAATGACTTCAGATGCTATTGCAAGCTCCACTGTACTTAGGATCACCATCTGGCATATTTAACCAACATTTTAGTGCTTGTTTTAGTTTATAGAAACCCTTCACTTCAGAGGCCATTTACTATATCCTGCGTTGCTCTGATCGAAAATCCAAGAAAATTTGCATTGTGCAACTTTTAATTTCCTTTCCAACGGTGAAAAAATTAAGTCTCTAGCTCTTCTGGTTCAAAAGTTATGGCCGTTTGAAATTTCACCTTTTTTCGGGAAAAAAAAATTTTTTCGTCAAAACAAGCACTCCAGAATGACTTCAGACGTTGTTCCAAGTGTCCCCATGGGTCATCCAAGCACTCCAGAATGACTTCAGACGTTGTTCCAAGAGTCCTCAAGGGTCATTCAAGCACTCCAGAATGACTTCAGATGCTATTGCAAGCTCCACTGTACTTAGGATCACCATCTGGCATATTTAACCAACATTTTAGTGCTTGTTTTAGTTTATAGAAACCCTTCACTTCAGAGGCCATTTACTATATCCTGCGTTGCTCTGATCGAAAATCCAAGAAAATTTGCATTGTGCAACTTTTAATTTCCTTTCCAACGGTGAAAAAATTAAGTCTCTAGCTCTTCTGGTTCAAAAGTTATGGCCGTTTGAAATTTCACCCTTTTTTCGGGAAAAAAAAATTTTTTCGTCAAAACAAGCACTCCAGAATGACTTCAGACGTTGTTCCAAGTGTCCCCATGGGTCATCCAAGCACTCCAGAATGACTTCAGACGTTGTTCCAAGAGTCCTCAAGGGTCATTCAAGCACTCCAGAATGACTTCAGATGCTATTGCAAGCTCCACTGTACTTAGGATCACCATCTGGCATATTTAACCAACATTTTAGTGCTTGTTTTAGTTTATAGAAACCCTTCACTTCAGAGGCCATTTACTATATCCTGCGTTGCTCTGATCGAAAATCCAAGAAAATTTGCATTGTGCAACTTTTAATTTCCTTTCCAACGGTGAAAAAATTAAGTCTCTAGCTCTTCTGGTTCAAAAGTTATGGCCGTTTGAAATTTCACCTTTTTTCGGGAAAAAAAAATTTTTTCGTCAAAACAAGCACTCCAGAATGACTTCAGACGTTGTTCCAAGTGTCCCCATGGGTCATCCAAGCACTCCAGAATGACTTCAGACGTTGTTCCAAGAGTCCTCAAGGGTCATTCAAGCACTCCAGAATGACTTCAGATGCTATTGCAAGCTCCACTGTACTTAGGATCACCATCTGGCATATTTAACCAACATTTTAGTGCTTGTTTTAGTTTATAGAAACCCTTCACTTCAGAGGCCATTTACTATATCCTGCGTTGCTCTGATCGAAAATCCAAGAAAATTTGCATTGTGCAACTTTTAATTTCCT
This sequence comes from Anopheles merus, assembly GCF_017562075.2. NCBI lineage: Eukaryota > Metazoa > Arthropoda > Insecta > Diptera > Culicidae > Anopheles > Anopheles merus. Next base: position 65,584 of record NW_024427697.1, on the reverse strand, counting down.
TTCCAACGGTGAAAAAATTAAGTCTCTAGCTCTTCTGGTTCAAAAGTTATGGCCGTTTGAAATTTCACCCTTTTTTCGGGAAAAAAAATTTTTTCGTCAAAACAAGCACTCCAGAATGACTTCAGACGTTGTTCCAAGTGTCCCCATGGGTCATCCAAGCACTCCAGAATGACTTCAGACGTTGTTCCAAGAGTCCTCAAGGGTCATTCAAGCACTCCAGAATGACTTCAGATGCTATTGCAAGCTCCACTGTACTTAGGATCACCATCTGGCATATTTAACCAACATTTTAGTGCTTGTTTTAGTTTATAGAAACCCTTCACTTCAGAGGCCATTTACTATATCCTGCGTTGCTCTGATCGAAAATCCAAGAAAATTTGCATTGTGCAACTTTTAATTTCCTTTCCAACGGTGAAAAAATTAAGTCTCTAGCTCTTCTGGTTCAAAAGTTATGGCCGTTTGAAATTTCACCTTTTTTCGGGAAAAAAAAAATTTTTTCGTCAAAACAAGCACTCCAGAATGACTTCAGACGTTGTTCCAAGTGTCCCCATGGGTCATCCAAGCACTCCAGAATGACTTCAGACGTTGTTCCAAGAGTCCTCAAGGGTCATTCAAGCACTCCAGAATGACTTCAGATGCTATTGCAAGCTCCACTGTACTTAGGATCACCATCTGGCATATTTAACCAACATTTTAGTGCTTGTTTTAGTTTATAGAAACCCTTCACTTCAGAGGCCATTTACTATATCCTGCGTTGCTCTGATCGAAAATCCAAGAAAATTTGCATTGTGCAACTTTTAATTTCCTTTCCAACGGTGAAAAAATTAAGTCTCTAGCTCTTCTGGTTCAAAAGTTATGGCCGTTTGAAATTTCACCCTTTTTTCGGGAAAAAAAAATTTTTTCGTCAAAACAAGCACTCCAGAATGACTTCAGACGTTGTTCCAAGTGTCCCCATGGGTCATCCAAGCACTCCAGAATGACTTCAGACGTTGTTCCAAGAGTCCTCAAGGGTCATTCAAGCACTCCAGAATGACTTCAGATGCTATTGCAAGCTCCACTGTACTTAGGATCACCATCTGGCATATTTAACCAACATTTTAGTGCTTGTTTTAGTTTATAGAAACCCTTCACTTCAGAGGCCATTTACTATATCCTGCGTTGCTCTGATCGAAAATCCAAGAAAATTTGCATTGTGCAACTTTTAATTTCCTTTCCAACGGTGAAAAAATTAAGTCTCTAGCTCTTCTGGTTCAAAAGTTATGGCCGTTTGAAATTTCACCTTTTTTCGGGAAAAAAAAATTTTTTCGTCAAAACAAGCACTCCAGAATGACTTCAGACGTTGTTCCAAGTGTCCCCATGGGTCATCCAAGCACTCCAGAATGACTTCAGACGTTGTTCCAAGAGTCCTCAAGGGTCATTCAAGCACTCCAGAATGACTTCAGATGCTATTGCAAGCTCCACTGTACTTAGGATCACCATCTGGCATATTTAACCAACATTTTAGTGCTTGTTTTAGTTTATAGAAACCCTTCACTTCAGAGGCCATTTACTATATCCTGCGTTGCTCTGATCGAAAATCCAAGAAAATTTGCATTGTGCAACTTTTAATTTCCTTTCCAACGGTGAAAAAATTAAGTCTCTAGCTCTTCTGGTTCAAAAGTTATGGCCGTTTGAAATTTCACCCTTTTTTCGGGAAAAAAAAATTTTTTCGTCAAAACAAGCACTCCAGAATGACTTCAGACGTTGTTCCAAGTGTCCCCATGGGTCATCCAAGCACTCCAGAATGACTTCAGACGTTGTTCCAAGAGTCCTCAAGGGTCATTCAAGCACTCCAGAATGACTTCAGATGCTATTGCAAGCTCCACTGTACTTAGGATCACCATCTGGCATATTTAACCAACATTTTAGTGCTTGTTTTAGTTTATAGAAACCCTTCACTTCAGAGGCCATTTACTATATCCTGCGTTGCTCTGATCGAAAATCCAAGAAAATTTGCATTGTGCAACTTTTAATTTCCTTTCCAACGGTGAAAAAATTAAGTCTCTAGCTCTTCTGGTTCAAAAGTTATGGCCGTTTGAAATTTCACCTTTTTTCGGGAAAAAAAAATTTTTTCGTCAAAACAAGCACTCCAGAATGACTTCAGACGTTGTTCCAAGTGTCCCCATGGGTCATCCAAGCACTCCAGAATGACTTCAGACGTTGTTCCAAGAGTCCTCAAGGGTCATTCAAGCACTCCAGAATGACTTCAGATGCTATTGCAAGCTCCACTGTACTTAGGATCACCATCTGGCATATTTAACCAACATTTTAGTGCTTGTTTTAGTTTATAGAAACCCTTCACTTCAGAGGCCATTTACTATATCCTGCGTTGCTCTGATCGAAAATCCAAGAAAATTTGCATTGTGCAACTTTTAATTTCCTTTCCAACGGTGAAAAAATTAAGTCTCTAGCTCTTCTGGTTCAAAAGTTATGGCCGTTTGAAATTTCACCCTTTTTTCGGGAAAAAAAAATTTTTTCGTCAAAACAAGCACTCCAGAATGACTTCAGACGTTGTTCCAAGTGTCCCCATGGGTCATCCAAGCACTCCAGAATGACTTCAGACGTTGTTCCAAGAGTCCTCAAGGGTCATTCAAGCACTCCAGAATGACTTCAGATGCTATTGCAAGCTCCACTGTACTTAGGATCACCATCTGGCATATTTAACCAACATTTTAGTGCTTGTTTTAGTTTATAGAAACCCTTCACTTCAGAGGCCATTTACTATATCCTGCGTTGCTCTGATCGAAAATCCAAGAAAATTTGCATTGTGCAACTTTTAATTTCCTTTCCAACGGTGAAAAAATTAAGTCTCTAGCTCTTCTGGTTCAAAAGTTATGGCCGTTTGAAATTTCACCTTTTTTCGGGAAAAAAAAATTTTTTCGTCAAAACAAGCACTCCAGAATGACTTCAGACGTTGTTCCAAGTGTCCCCATGGGTCATCCAAGCACTCCAGAATGACTTCAGACGTTGTTCCAAGAGTCCTCAAGGGTCATTCAAGCACTCCAGAATGACTTCAGATGCTATTGCAAGCTCCACTGTACTTAGGATCACCATCTGGCATATTTAACCAACATTTTAGTGCTTGTTTTAGTTTATAGAAACCCTTCACTTCAGAGGCCATTTACTATATCCTGCGTTGCTCTGATCGAAAATCCAAGAAAATTTGCATTGTGCAACTTTTAATTTCCTTTCCAACGGTGAAAAAATTAAGTCTCTAGCTCTTCTGGTTCAAAAGTTATGGCCGTTTGAAATTTCACCCTTTTTTCGGGAAAAAAAAAATTTTTTCGTCAAAACAAGCACTCCAGAATGACTTCAGACGTTGTTCCAAGTGTCCCCATGGGTCATCCAAGCACTCCAGAATGACTTCAGACGTTGTTCCAAGAGTCCTCAAGGGTCATTCAAGCACTCCAGAATGACTTCAGATGCTATTGCAAGCTCCACTGTACTTAGGATCACCATCTGGCATATTTAACCAACATTTTAGTGCTTGTTTTAGTTTATAGAAACCCTTCACTTCAGAGGCCATTTACTATATCCTGCGTTGCTCTGATCGAAAATCCAAGAAAATTTGCATTGTGCAACTTTTAATTTCCTTTCCAACGGTGAAAAAATTAAGTCTCTAGCTCTTCTGGTTCAAAAGTTATGGCCGTTTGAAATTTCACCTTTTTTCGGGAAAAAAAAATTTTTTCGTCAAAACAAGCACTCCAGAATGACTTCAGACGTTGTTCCAAGTGTCCCCATGGGTCATCCAAGCACTCCAGAATGACTTCAGACGTTGTTCCAAGAGTCCTCAAGGGTCATTCAAGCACTCCAGAATGACTTCAGATGCTATTGCAAGCTCCACTGTACTTAGGATCACCATCTGGCATATTTAACCAACATTTTAGTGCTTGTTTTAGTTTATAGAAACCCTTCACTTCAGAGGCCATTTACTATATCCTGCGTTGCTCTGATCGAAAATCCAAGAAAATTTGCATTGTGCAACTTTTAATTTCCTTTCCAACGGTGAAAAAATTAAGTCTCTAGCTCTTCTGGTTCAAAAGTTATGGCCGTTTGAAATTTCACCTTTTTTCGGGAAAAAAAAATTTTTTCGTCAAAACAAGCACTCCAGAATGACTTCAGACGTTGTTCCAAGTGTCCCCATGGGTCATCCAAGCACTCCAGAATGACTTCAGACGTTGTTCCAAGAGTCCTCAAGGGTCATTCAAGCACTCCAGAATGACTTCAGATGCTATTGCAAGCTCCACTGTACTTAGGATCACCATCTGGCATATTTAACCAACATTTTAGTGCTTGTTTTAGTTTATAGAAACCCTTCACTTCAGAGGCCATTTACTATATCCTGCGTTGCTCTGATCGAAAATCCAAGAAAATTTGCATTGTGCAACTTTTAATTTCCTTTCCAACGGTGAAAAAATTAAGTCTCTAGCTCTTCTGGTTCAAAAGTTATGGCCGTTTGAAATTTCACCTTTTTTCGGGAAAAAAAAATTTTTTCGTCAAAACAAGCACTCCAGAATGACTTCAGACGTTGTTCCAAGTGTCCCCATGGGTCATCCAAGCACTCCAGAATGACTTCAGACGTTGTTCCAAGAGTCCTCAAGGGTCATTCAAGCACTCCAGAATGACTTCAGATGCTATTGCAAGCTCCACTGTACTTAGGATCACCATCTGGCATATTTAACCAACATTTTAGTGCTTGTTTTAGTTTATAGAAACCCTTCACTTCAGAGGCCATTTACTATATCCTGCGTTGCTCTGATCGAAAATCCAAGAAAATTTGCATTGTGCAACTTTTAATTTCCTTTCCAACGGTGAAAAAATTAAGTCTCTAGCTCTTCTGGTTCAAAAGTTATGGCCGTTTGAAATTTCACCCTTTTTTCGGGAAAAAAAAATTTTTTCGTCAAAACAAGCACTCCAGAATGACTTCAGACGTTGTTCCAAGTGTCCCCATGGGTCATCCAAGCACTCCAGAATGACTTCAGACGTTGTTCCAAGAGTCCTCAAGGGTCATTCAAGCACTCCAGAATGACTTCAGATGCTATTGCAAGCTCCACTGTACTTAGGATCACCATCTGGCATATTTAACCAACATTTTAGTGCTTGTTTTAGTTTATAGAAACCCTTCACTTCAGAGGCCATTTACTATATCCTGCGTTGCTCTGATCGAAAATCCAAGAAAATTTGCATTGTGCAACTTTTAATTTCCTTTCCAACGGTGAAAAAATTAAGTCTCTAGCTCTTCTGGTTCAAAAGTTATGGCCGTTTGAAATTTCACCTTTTTTCGGGAAAAAAAAATTTTTTCGTCAAAACAAGCACTCCAGAATGACTTCAGACGTTGTTCCAAGTGTCCCCATGGGTCATCCAAGCACTCCAGAATGACTTCAGACGTTGTTCCAAGAGTCCTCAAGGGTCATTCAAGCACTCCAGAATGACTTCAGATGCTATTGCAAGCTCCACTGTACTTAGGATCACCATCTGGCATATTTAACCAACATTTTAGTGCTTGTTTTAGTTTATAGAAACCCTTCACTTCAGAGGCCATTTACTATATCCTGCGTTGCTCTGATCGAAAATCCAAGAAAATTTGCATTGTGCAACTTTTAATTTCCTTTCCAACGGTGAAAAAATTAAGTCTCTAGCTCTTCTGGTTCAAAAGTTATGGCCGTTTGAAATTTCACCCTTTTTTCGGGAAAAAAAAAATTTTTTCGTCAAAACAAGCACTCCAGAATGACTTCAGACGTTGTTCCAAGTGTCCCCATGGGTCATCCAAGCACTCCAGAATGACTTCAGACGTTGTTCCAAGAGTCCTCAAGGGTCATTCAAGCACTCCAGAATGACTTCAGATGCTATTGCAAGCTCCACTGTACTTAGGATCACCATCTGGCATATTTAACCAACATTTTAGTGCTTGTTTTAGTTTATAGAAACCCTTCACTTCAGAGGCCATTTACTATATCCTGCGTTGCTCTGATCGAAAATCCAAGAAAATTTGCATTGTGCAACTTTTAATTTCCTTTCCAACGGTGAAAAAATTAAGTCTCTAGCTCTTCTGGTTCAAAAGTTATGGCCGTTTGAAATTTCACCTTTTTTCGGGAAAAAAAAATTTTTTCGTCAAAACAAGCACTCCAGAATGACTTCAGACGTTGTTCCAAGTGTCCCCATGGGTCATCCAAGCACTCCAGAATGACTTCAGACGTTGTTCCAAGAGTCCTCAAGGGTCATTCAAGCACTCCAGAATGACTTCAGATGCTATTGCAAGCTCCACTGTACTTAGGATCACCATCTGGCATATTTAACCAACATTTTAGTGCTTGTTTTAGTTTATAGAAACCCTTCACTTCAGAGGCCATTTACTATATCCTGCGTTGCTCTGATCGAAAATCCAAGAAAATTTGCATTGTGCAACTTTTAATTTCCTTTCCAACGGTGAAAAAATTAAGTCTCTAGCTCTTCTGGTTCAAAAGTTATGGCCGTTTGAAATTTCACCCTTTTTTCGGGAAAAAAAAATTTTTTCGTCAAAACAAGCACTCCAGAATGACTTCAGACGTTGTTCCAAGTGTCCCCATGGGTCATCCAAGCACTCCAGAATGACTTCAGACGTTGTTCCAAGAGTCCTCAAGGGTCATTCAAGCACTCCAGAATGACTTCAGATGCTATTGCAAGCTCCACTGTACTTAGGATCACCATCTGGCATATTTAACCAACATTTTAGTGCTTGTTTTAGTTTATAGAAACCCTTCACTTCAGAGGCCATTTACTATATCCTGCGTTGCTCTGATCGAAAATCCAAGAAAATTTGCATTGTGCAACTTTTAATTTCCTTTCCAACGGTGAAAAAATTAAGTCTCTAGCTCTTCTGGTTCAAAAGTTATGGCCGTTTGAAATTTCACCTTTTTTCGGGAAAAAAAAAATTTTTTCGTCAAAACAAGCACTCCAGAATGACTTCAGACGTTGTTCCAAGTGTCCCCATGGGTCATCCAAGCACTCCAGAATGACTTCAGACGTTGTTCCAAGAGTCCTCAAGGGTCATTCAAGCACTCCAGAATGACTTCAGATGCTATTGCAAGCTCCACTGTACTTAGGATCACCATCTGGCATATTTACCAACATTTTAGTGCTTGTTTTAGTTTATAGAAACCCTTCACTTCAGAGGCCATTTACTATATCCTGCGTTGCTCTGATCGAAAATCCAAGAAAATTTGCATTGTGCAACTTTTAATTTCCTTTCCAACGGTGAAAAAATTAAGTCTCTAGCTCTTCTGGTTCAAAAGTTATGGCCGTTTGAAATTTCACCTTTTTTCGGGAAAAAAAATTTTTTCGTCAAAACAAGCACTCCAGAATGACTTCAGACGTTGTTCCAAGTGTCCCCATGGGTCATCCAAGCACTCCAGAATGACTTCAGACGTTGTTCCAAGAGTCCTCAAGGGTCATTCAAGCACTCCAGAATGACTTCAGATGCTATTGCAAGCTCCACTGTACTTAGGATCACCATCTGGCATATTTAACCAACATTTTAGTGCTTGTTTTAGTTTATAGAAACCCTTCACTTCAGAGGCCATTTACTATATCCTGCGTTGCTCTGATCGAAAATCCAAGAAAATTTGCATTGTGCAACTTTTAATTTCCTTTCCAACGGTGAAAAAATTAAGTCTCTAGCTCTTCTGGTTCAAAAGTTATGGCCGTTTGAAATTTCACCTTTTTTCGGGAAAAAAAAATTTTTTCGTCAAAACAAGCACTCCAGAATGACTTCAGACGTTGTTCCAAGTGTCCCCATGGGTCATCCAAGCACTCCAGAATGACTTCAGACGTTGTTCCAAGAGTCCTCAAGGGTCATTCAAGCACTCCAGAATGACTTCAGATGCTATTGCAAGCTCCACTGTACTTAGGATCACCATCTGGCATATTTAACCAACATTTTAGTGCTTGTTTTAGTTTATAGAAACCCTTCACTTCAGAGGCCATTTACTATATCCTGCGTTGCTCTGATCGAAAATCCAAGAAAATTTGCATTGTGCAACTTTTAATTTCCTTTCCAACGGTGAAAAAATTAAGTCTCTAGCTCTTCTGGTTCAAAAGTTATGGCCGTTTGAAATTTCACCTTTTTTCGGGAAAAAAAAATTTTTTCGTCAAAACAAGCACTCCAGAATGACTTCAGACGTTGTTCCAAGTGTCCCCATGGGTCATCCAAGCACTCCAGAATGACTTCAGACGTTGTTCCAAGAGTCCTCAAGGGTCATTCAAGCACTCCAGAATGACTTCAGATGCTATTGCAAGCTCCACTGTACTTAGGATCACCATCTGGCATATTTAACCAACATTTTAGTGCTTGTTTTAGTTTATAGAAACCCTTCACTTCAGAGGCCATTTACTATATCCTGCGTTGCTCTGATCGAAAATCCAAGAAAATTTGCATTGTGCAACTTTTAATTTCCTTTCCAACGGTGAAAAAATTAAGTCTCTAGCTCTTCTGGTTCAAAAGTTATGGCCGTTTGAAATTTCACCTTTTTTCGGGAAAAAAAAATTTTTTCGTCAAAACAAGCACTCCAGAATGACTTCAGACGTTGTTCCAAGTGTCCCCATGGGTCATCCAAGCACTCCAGAATGACTTCAGACGTTGTTCCAAGAGTCCTCAAGGGTCATTCAAGCACTCCAGAATGACTTCAGATGCTATTGCAAGCTCCACTGTACTTAGGATCACCATCTGGCATATTTAACCAACATTTTAGTGCTTGTTTTAGTTTATAGAAACCCTTCACTTCAGAGGCCATTTACTATATCCTGCGTTGCTCTGATCGAAAATCCAAGAAAATTTGCATTGTGCAACTTTTAATTTCCTTTCCAACGGTGAAAAAATTAAGTCTCTAGCTCTTCTGGTTCAAAAGTTATGGCCGTTTGAAATTTCACCTTTTTTCGGGAAAAAAAAAATTTTTTCGTCAAAACAAGCACTCCAGAATGACTTCAGACGTTGTTCCAAGTGTCCCCATGGGTCATCCAAGCACTCCAGAATGACTTCAGACGTTGTTCCAAGAGTCCTCAAGGGTCATTCAAGCACTCCAGAATGACTTCAGATGCTATTGCAAGCTCCACTGTACTTAGGATCACCATCTGGCATATTTAACCAACATTTTAGTGCTTGTTTTAGTTTATAGAAACCCTTCACTTCAGAGGCCATTTACTATATCCTGCGTTGCTCTGATCGAAAATCCAAGAAAATTTGCATTGTGCAACTTTTAATTTCCTTTCCAACGGTGAAAAAATTAAGTCTCTAGCTCTTCTGGTTCAAAAGTTATGGCCGTTTGAAATTTCACCTTTTTTCGGGAAAAAAAAATTTTTTCGTCAAAACAAGCACTCCAGAATGACTTCAGACGTTGTTCCAAGTGTCCCCATGGGTCATCCAAGCACTCCAGAATGACTTCAGACGTTGTTCCAAGAGTCCTCAAGGGTCATTCAAGCACTCCAGAATGACTTCAGATGCTATTGCAAGCTCCACTGTACTTAGGATCACCATCTGGCATATTTAGCCAACATTTTAGTGCTTGTTTTAGTTTATAGAAACCCTTCACTTCAGAGGCCATTTACTATATCCTGCGTTGCTCTGATCGAAAATCCAAGAAAATTTGCATTGTGCAACTTTTAATTTCCTTTCCAACGGTGAAAAAATTAAGTCTCTAGCTCTTCTGGTTCAAAAGTTATGGCCGTTTGAAATTTCACCCTTTTTTCGGGAAAAAAAATTTTTTCGTCAAAACAAGCACTCCAGAATGACTTCAGACGTTGTTCCAAGTGTCCCCATGGGTCATCCAAGCACTCCAGAATGACTTCAGACGTTGTTCCAAGAGTCCTCAAGGGTCATTCAAGCACTCCAGAATGACTTCAGATGCTATTGCAAGCTCCACTGTACTTAGGATCACCATCTGGCATATTTAACCAACATTTTAGTGCTTGTTTTAGTTTATAGAAACCCTTCACTTCAGAGGCCATTTACTATATCCTGCGTTGCTCTGATCGAAAATCCAAGAAAATTTGCATTGTGCAACTTTTAATTTCCTTTCCAACGGTGAAAAAATTAAGTCTCTAGCTCTTCTGGTTCAAAAGTTATGGCCGTTTGAAATTTCACCTTTTTTCGGGAAAAAAAAAATTTTTTCGTCAAAACAAGCACTCCAGAATGACTTCAGACGTTGTTCCAAGTGTCCCCATGGGTCATCCAAGCACTCCAGAATGACTTCAGACGTTGTTCCAAGAGTCCTCAAGGGTCATTCAAGCACTCCAGAATGACTTCAGATGCTATTGCAAGCTCCACTGTACTTAGGATCACCATCTGGCATATTTAACCAACATTTTAGTGCTTGTTTTAGTTTATAGAAACCCTTCACTTCAGAGGCCATTTACTATATCCTGCGTTGCTCTGATCGAAAATCCAAGAAAATTTGCATTGTGCAACTTTTAATTTCCTTTCCAACGGTGAAAAAATTAAGTCTCTAGCTCTTCTGGTTCAAAAGTTATGGCCGTTTGAAATTTCACCTTTTTTCGCAAAAACAATTTTTTTTCGTCAAAACAAGCACTCCAGAATGACTTCAAACGTTGTTCCAAGAGTCCCCAAGGATCATCCAAGCACTCCAGAATGACTTCAGACGTTGTTCCAAGGTCTTCAAGGGTTATCCAAGCACTCCAGAATGACTTCAGACGTTGTCCAAGTGTCTCCAAGGGTCATTCAAGCACTCCAGAATGACTTCAGACGTTGTTCCAAGTGTCTCCAAGGGTCATCCAAGCACTCCAGAATGACTTCAGACGTTGTTTCAAGTGTCTTCAAGGGTTATCCAAGCACTCCAGAATGACTTCAGATGCTATTGCAAGCTCCAATGTACTTAGGATCACCATTTGGCATGTTTCACCAACATTTTAATGCTTGTTTTAGTTTATAGAAACCCATCACTTCAGAGGCATTTACTATAGCCTGCGTTGCTCTGATCTCAAATCCAAGAAAATTTCTATTGTGCAACTTTAATTTCCTTTCCAACGGCGAAAAAATTAAGTCTCTAGCTCTTCTGGTTCAAAAGTTATGGCCGTTTGAAATTTCACCTTTTTCGCAAAAACAAAATTTTTTCGTCAAAACAAGCACTCCAGAATGACTTCAAACGTTGTTCCAAGAGTCCCCAAGGATCATCCAAGCACTCCAGAATGACTTCAGACGTTGTTCCAAGTGTCTTCAAGGGTTATCCAAGCACTCCAGAATGACTTCAGACGTTGTTCCAAGAGTCCCTAGGTTCATCCAATCACTCCAGAATGACTTCAAACGTTGTTCCAAGAGTCCCCAAGGATCATCCAAGCACTCCAGAATGACTTCAGACGTTGTTCCAAGTGTCTTCAAGGGTTATCCAAGCACTCCAGAATGACTTCAGACGTTGTTCCAAGTGTCTCCAAGGGTCATTAAAGCACTCCAGAATGACTTCAGACGTTGTTCCAAGAGTCCCCAAGGATCATCCAAGCACTCCAGAATGACTTCAGACGTTGTTCCAAGTGTCTTCAAGGGTTATCCAAGCACTCCAGAATGACTTCAGACGTTGTTCCAAGAGTCCCCTAGGTTCATCCAATCACTCCAGAATGACTTCAAACGTTGTTCCAAGTGTCTCCAAGGGTCATTCAAGCACTCCAGAATGACTTCAGACGTTGTTCCAAGTGTCTCCAAGGGTCATCCAAGCACTCCAGAATGACTTCAGACGTTGTTTCAAGTGTCTTCAAGGGTTATCCAAGCACTCCAGAATGACTTCAGATGCTATTGCAAGCTCCAATGTACTTAGGATCACCATTTGGCATGTTTCATCAACATTTAATGCTTGTTTTAGTTTATAGAAACCCTTCACTTCAGAGGCAATTTACTATAGCCTGCGTTGCTCTGATCTCAAATCCAAGAAATTTCTATTGTGCAAACTTTAATTTCCTTTCCAACGTGGTGAAAAAATTAAGTCTCTAGCTCTTCTGGTTCAAAAGTTATGGCCGTTGAAATTTCACCTTTTTCGCAAAAACAATTTTTTCGTCAAAACAAGCACTCAGAATGACTTCAAACGTTGTTCCAAGGTCCCAAGGATCATCCAAGCACTCCAGAATGACTTCAGACGTTGTTCCAAGTGTCTTCAAGGTTATCCAAGCACTCCAGAATGACTTCAGACCGTTGTTCCAAGGTCCCCTAGGTTCATCCAATCACTCCAGAATGACTTCAAACGTTGTTCCAAGAGTCCCCAGGATCATCCAAGCACTCCAGAATGACTTCAGACGTTGTTCCGAGTGTCTTCAGGGTTATCCAAGCACTCCAGAATGACTTCAGATGCTATTGCAAGCTCCAATGTACTTAGGATCACCATTTGGCATGTTTCATCACATTTAATGCTTGTTTTAGTTTATAGAAACCCTTCACTTCAGAGGCCATTTACTATAGCCTGCGTTGCTCTGATCTCAAAATCCAAGAAAATTTCTATTGTGCAACTTTTAATTCCTTTCCAACGGCGAAAAAAATAAGTCTCTAGCTTTTCTGGTTCAAAAGTTATGGCCGTTTGAAATTTCACCTTTTTCGCAAAAACAAATTTTTTTCGTCAAAACAAGCACTCCAGAATGACTTCAAACGTTTTCCAAGAGTCCCCAAGGATCATCCAAGCACTCCAGAATGACTTCAGACGTTGTTCCAAGTGTCTCCAAGGGTCATCGAAGCACTCCAGAATGACTTCAAACGTTGTTCCAAGAGTCCCCAAGGATCATTCAAGCACTCCAGAATGACTTCAGACGTTGTTCCAAGTGTCTTCAAGGGTTATCCAAGCACTCCAGAATGACTTCAGACGTTGTTCCAAGTGTCTCCAAGGGTCATTAAGCACTCCAGAATGACTTCAGACGTTGTTCCAAGTGTCTCCAAGGGTCATCCAAGCACTCCAGAATGACTTCAGACGTTGTTCCAAGTGTCTCAAGGGTTATCCAAGCACTCCAGAATGACTTCAGATGCTATTGCAAGCTCCAATGTACTTAGGATCACCATTTGGCATGTTTCACCAACATTTTAATGCTTGTTTTAGTTTATAGAAACCCTTCACTTCAGAGGCCATTTACTATAGCCTGCGTTGCTCTGATCTCAAATCCAAGAAAATTTCTATTGTGCAACTTTTAATTTCCTTTCCAACGGTGAAAAAATTAAGTCTCTAGCTCTTCTGGTTCAAAAGTTATGGCCGTTTGAAATTTCACCTTTTTTCGCAAAAACAATTTTTTTTCGTCAAAACAAGCACTCCAGAATGACTTCAAACGTTGTTCCAAGAGTCCCCAAGGATCATCCAAGCACTCCAGAATGACTTCAGACGTTGTTCCAAGTGTCTTCAAGGGTTATCCAAGCACTCCAGAATGACTTCAGACGTTGTTCCAAGTGTCTCCAAGGGTCATTCAAGCACTCCAGAATGACTTCAGACGTTGTTCCAAGTGTCTCCAAGGGTCATCCAAGCACTCCAGAATGACTTCAGACGTTGTTTCAAGTGTCTTCAAGGGTTATCCAAGCACTCCAGAATGACTTCAGATGCTATTGCAAGCTCCAATGTACTTAGGATCACCATTTGGCATGTTTCACCAACATTTTAATGCTTGTTTTAGTTTATAGAAACCCATCACTTCAGAGGCCATTTACTATAGCCTGCGTTGCTCTGATCTCAAATCCAAGAAAATTTCTATTGTGCAACTTTTAATTTCCTTTCCAACGGCGAAAAAATTAAGTCTCTAGCTCTTCTGGTTCAAAAGTTATGGCCGTTTGAAATTTCACCTTTTTTCGCAAAAACAAATTTTTTTCGTCAAAACAAGCACTCCAGAATGACTTCAAACGTTGTTCCAAGAGTCCCCAAGGATCATCCAAGCACTCCAGAATGACTTCAGACGTTGTTCCAAGTGTCTTCAAGGGTTATCCAAGCACTCCAGAATGACTTCAGACGTTGTTCCAAGTGTCTCCAAGGGTCATTAAAGCACTCCAGAATGACTTCAGACGTTGTTCCAAGTGTCTCCAAGGGTCATCCAAGCACTCCAGAATGACTTCAGACGTTGTTCCAAGTGTCTTCAAGGGTTATCCAAGCACTCCAGAATGACTTCAGATGCTATTGCAAGCTCCAATGTACTTAGGATCACCATTTGGCATGTTTCACCAACATTTTAATGCTTGTTTTAGTTTATAGAAACCCTTCACTTCAGAGGCCATTTACTATAGCCTGCGTTGCTCTGATCTCAAATCCAAGAAATATTCTATTGTGCAACTTTTAATTTCCTTTCCAACGGTGAAAAAATTAAGTCTCTAGCTCTTCTGGTTCAAAAGTTATGGCCGTTTGAAATTTCACCTTTTTTCGCAAAAACAATTTTTTTTCGTCAAAACAAGCACTCCAGAATGACTTCAAACGTTGTTCCAAGAGTCCCCAAGGATCATCCAAGCACTCCAGAATGACTTCAGACGTTGTTCCAAGTGTCTTCAAGGGTTATCCAAGCACTCCAGAATGACTTCAGACGTTGTTCCAAGTGTCTCCAAGGGTCATTCAAGCACTCCAGAATGACTTCAGACGTTGTTCCAAGTGTCTCCAAGGGTCATCCAAGCACTCCAGAATGACTTCAGACGTTGTTTCAAGTGTCTTCAAGGGTTATCCAAGCACTCCAGAATGACTTCAGATGCTATTGCAAGCTCCAATGTACTTAGGATCACCATTTGGCATGTTTCACCAACATTTTAATGCTTGTTTTAGTTTATAGAAACCCATCACTTCAGAGGCCATTTACTATAGCCTGCGTTGCTCTGATCTCAAATCCAAGAAAATTTCTATTGTGCAACTTTTAATTTCCTTTCCAACGGCGAAAAAATTAAGTCTCTAGCTCTTCTGGTTCAAAAGTTATGGCCGTTTGAAATTTCACCTTTTTTCGCAAAAACAAATTTTTTCGTCAAAACAAGCACTCCAGAATGACTTCAAACGTTGTTCCAAGAGTCCCAAGGATCATCCAAGCACTCCAGAATGACTTCAGACGTTGTTCCAAGTGTCTTCAAGGGTTATCCAAGCACTCCAGAATGACTTCAGACGTTGTTTCAAGTGTCTCCAAGGGTCATTTAAGCACTCCAGAATGACTTCAGACGTTGTTCCAAGTGTCTCCAAGGGTCATCCAAGCACTCCAGAATGACTTCAGACGTTGTTCCAAGTGTCTTCAAGGGTTATCCAAGCACTCCAGAATGACTTCAGATGCTATTGCAAGCTCCAATGTACTTAGGATCACCATTTGGCATGTTTCACCAACATTTTAATGCTTGTTTTAGTTTATAGAAACCCTTCACTTCAGAGGCCATTTACTATAGCCTGCGTTGCTCTGATCTCAAATCCAAGAAATATTCTATTGTGCAACTTTTAATTTCCTTTCCAACGGTGAAAAAATTAAGTCTCTAGCTCTTCTGGTTCAAAAGTTATGGCCGTTTGAAATTTCACCTTTTTTCGCAAAAACAATTTTTTTTCGTCAAAACAAGCACTCCAGAATGACTTCAAACGTTGTTCCAAGAGTCCCCAAGGATCATCCAAGCACTCCAGAATGACTTCAGACGTTGTTCCAAGTGTCTTCAAGGGTTATCCAAGCACTCCAGAATGACTTCAGACGTTGTTCCAAGTGTCTCCAAGGGTCATTCAAGCACTCCAGAATGACTTCAGACGTTGTTCCAAGTGTCTCCAAGGGTCATCCAAGCACTCCAGAATGACTTCAGACGTTGTTTCAAGTGTCTTCAAGGGTTATCCAAGCACTCCAGAATGACTTCAGATGCTATTGCAAGCTCCAATGTACTTAGGATCACCATTTGGCATGTTTCACCAACATTTTAATGCTTGTTTTAGTTTATAGAAACCCATCACTTCAGAGGCCATTTACTATAGCCTGCGTTGCTCTGATCTCAAATCCAAGAAAATTTCTATTGTGCAACTTTTAATTTCCTTTCCAACGGCGAAAAAATTAAGTCTCTAGCTCTTCTGGTTCAAAAGTTATGGCCGTTTGAAATTTCACCTTTTTTCGCAAAAACAAATTTTTTTCGTCAAAACAAGCACTCCAGAATGACTTCAAACGTTGTTCCAAGAGTCCCCAAGGATCATCCAAGCACTCCAGAATGACTTCAGACGTTGTTCCAAGTGTCTTCAAGGGTTATCCAAGCACTCCAGAATGACTTCAGACGTTGTTCCAAGAGTCCCCTAGGTTCATCCAATCACTCCAGAATGACTTCAAACGTTGTTCCAAGAGTCCCCAAGGATCATCCAAGCACTCCAGAATGACTTCAGACGTTGTTCCAAGTGTCTTCAAGGGTTATCCAAGCACTCCAGAATGACTTCAGACGTTGTTCCAAGTGTCTCCAAGGGTCATTAAAGCACTCCAGAATGACTTCAGACGTGTTCCAAGTGTCTCCAAGGGTCATCCAAGCACTCCAGAATGACTTCAGACGTTGTTCCAAGTGTCTTCAAGGGTTATCCAAGCACTCCAGAATGACTTCAGATGCTATTGCAAGCTCCAATGTACTTAGGATCACCATTTGGCATGTTTCATCAACATTTTAATGCTTGTTTTAGTTTATAGAAACCCTTCACTTCAGAGGCCATTTACCATAGCCTGCGTTGCTCTGATCTCAAATCCAAGAAAATTTCTATTGTGTAACTTTTAATTTCCTTTGCAACGCGCGAAAAAATTAAGTCTCTAGCTCTTCTGGTTCAAAAGTTATGGCCGTTTGAAATTTCACCTTTTTTCGCAAAAACAAATTTTTTCGTCAAAACAAGCACTCCAGAATGACTTCAAACGTTGTTCCAAGAGTCCCCAAGGATCATCCAAGCACTCCAGAATGACTTCAGACGTTGTTCCGAGTGTCTTCAAGGGTTATCCAAGCACTCCAGAATGACTTCAGATGCTATTGCAAGCTCCAATGTACTTAGGATCACCATTTGGCATGTTTCATCAACATTTTAATGCTTGTTTTAGTTTATAGAAACCCTTCACTTCAGAGGCCATTTACTATAGCCTGCGTTGCTCTGATCTCAAATCCAAGAAAATTTCTATTGTGCAACTTTTAATTTCCTTTGCAACGGCGAAAAAATTAAGTCTCTAGCTCTTCTGGTTCAAAAGTTATGGCCGTTTGAAATTTCACCTTTTTCGCAAAAACAAATTTTTTTCGTCAAAACAAGCACTCCAGAATGACTTCAAACGTTGTTCCAAGAGTCCCCAAGGATCATCCAAGCACTCCAGAATGACTTCAGACGTTGTTCCGAGTGTCTTCAAGGGTTATCCAAGCACTCCAGAATGACTTCAGACGTTGTTCCAAGTGTCTCCAAGGGTCATTCAAGCACTCCAGAATGACTTCAGACGTTGTTCCAAGTGTCTCCAAGGGTCATCCAAGCACTCCAGAATGACTTCAGACGTTGTTTCAAGTGTCTTCAAGGGTTATCCAAGCACTCCAGAATGACTTCAGATGCTATTGCAAGCTCCAATGTACTTAGGATCACCATTTGGCATGTTTCACCAACATTTTAATGCTTGTTTTAGTTTATAGAAACCCATCACTTCAGAGGCCATTACTATAGCCTGCGTTGCTCTGATCTCAAATCCAAGAAAATTTCTATTGTGCAACTTTTAATTTCCTTTCCAACGGCGAAAAAATTAAGTCTCTAGCTCTTCTGGTTCAAAAGTTATGGCCGTTTGAAATTTCACCTTTTTTCGCAAAAACAAATTTTTTTCGTCAAAACAAGCACTCCAGAATGACTTCAAACGTTGTTCCAAGAGTCCCCAAGGATCATCCAAGCACTCCAGAATGACTTCAGACGTTGTTCCAAGTGTCTTCAAGGGTTATCCAAGCACTCCAGAATGACTTCAGACGTTGTTCCAAGTGTCTCCAAGGGTCATTAAAGCACTCCAGAATGACTTCAGACGTTGTTCCAAGTGTCTCCAAGGGTCATCCAAGCACTCCAGAATGACTTCAGACGTTGTTCCAAGTGTCTTCAAGGGTTATCCAAGCACTCCAGAATGACTTCAGATGCTATTGCAAGCTCCAATGTACTTAGGATCACCATTTGGCATGTTTCACCAACATTTTAATGCTTGTTTTAGTTTATAGAAACCCTTCACTTCAGAGGCCATTTACTATAGCCTGCGTTGCTCTGATCTCAAATCCAAGAAATATTCTATTGTGCAACTTTTAATTTCCTTTCCAACGGTGAAAAAATTAAGTCTCTAGCTCTTCTGGTTCAAAAGTTATGGCCGTTTGAAATTTCACCTTTTTTCGCAAAAACAATTTTTTTCGTCAAAACAAGCACTCCAGAATGACTTCAAACGTTGTTCCAAGAGTCCCCAAGGATCATCCAAGCACTCCAGAATGACTTCAGACGTTGTTCCAAGTGTCTTCAAGGGTTATCCAAGCACTCCAGAATGACTTCAGACGTTGTTCCAAGTGTCTCCAAGGGTCATTCAAGCACTCCAGAATGACTTCAGACGTTGTTCCAAGTGTCTCCAAGGGTCATCCAAGCACTCCAGAATGACTTCAGACGTTGTTTCAAGTGTCTTCAAGGGTTATCCAAGCACTCCAGAATGACTTCAGATGCTATTGCAAGCTCCAATGTACTTAGGATCACCATTTGGCATGTTTCACCAACATTTTAATGCTTGTTTTAGTTTATAGAAACCCATCACTTCAGAGGCCATTTACTATAGCCTGCGTTGCTCTGATCTCAAATCCAAGAAAATTTCTATTGTGCAACTTTTAATTTCCTTTCCAACGGCGAAAAAATTAAGTCTCTAGCTCTTCTGGTTCAAAAGTTATGGCCGTTTGAAATTTCACCTTTTTTCGCAAAAAACAAATTTTTTTCGTCAAAACAAGCACTCCAGAATGACTTCAAACGTTGTTCCAAGAGTCCCCAAGGATCATCCAAGCACTCCAGAATGACTTCAGACGTTGTTCCAAGTGTCTTCAAGGGTTATCCAAGCACTCCAGAATGACTTCAGACGTTGTTCCAAGAGTCCCCTAGGTTCATCCAATCACTCCAGAATGACTTCAAACGTTGTTCCAAGAGTCCCCAAGGATCATCCAAGCACTCCAGAATGACTTCAGACGTTGTTCCAAGTGTCTTCAAGGGTTATCCAAGCACTCCAGAATGACTTCAGACGTTGTTCCAAGTGTCTCCAAGGGTCATTAAAGCACTCCAGAATGACTTCAGACGTTGTTCCAAGTGTCTCCAAGGGTCATCCAAGCACTCCAGAATGACTTCAGACGTTGTTCCAAGTGTCTTCAAGGGTTATCCAAGCACTCCAGAATGACTTCAGATGCTATTGCAAGCTCCAATGTACTTAGGATCACCATTTGGCATGTTTCATCAACATTTTAATGCTTGTTTTAGTTTATAGAAACCCTTCACTTCAGAGGCCATTTACCATAGCCTGCGTTGCTCTGATCTCAAATCCAAGAAAATTTCTATTGTGTAACTTTTAATTTCCTTTGCAACGGCGAAAAAATTAAGTCTCTAGCTCTTCTGGTTCAAAAGTTATGGCCGTTTGAAATTTCACCTTTTTTCGCAAAAACAAATTTTTTCGTCAAAACAAGCACTCCAGAATGACTTCAAACGTTGTTCCAAGAGTCCCCAAGGATCATCCAAGCACTCCAGAATGACTTCAGACGTTGTTCCGAGTGTCTTCAAGGGTTATCCAAGCACTCCAGAATGACTTCAGATGCTATTGCAAGCTCCAATGTACTTAGGATCACCATTTGGCATGTTTCATCAACATTTTAATGCTTGTTTTAGTTTATAGAAACCCTTCACTTCAGAGGCCATTTACTATAGCCTGCGTTGCTCTGATCTCAAATCCAAGAAAATTTCTATTGTGCAACTTTTAATTTCCTTTGCAACGGCGAAAAAATTAAGTCTCTAGCTCTTCTGGTTCAAAAGTTATGGCCGTTTGAAATTTCACCTTTTTTCGCAAAAACAAATTTTTTCGTCAAAACAAGCACTCCAGAATGACTTCAAACGTTGTTCCAAGAGTCCCAAGGATCATCCAAGCACTCCAGAATGACTTCAGACGTTGTTCCGAGTGTCTTCAAGGGTTATCCAAGCACTCCAGAATGACTTCAGACGTTGTTCCAAGTGTCTCCAAGGGTCATTCAAGCACTCCAGAATGACTTCAGACGTTGTTCCAAGTGTCTCCAAGGGTCATCCAAGCACTCCAGAATGACTTCAGACGTTGTTTCAAGTGTCTTCAAGGGTTATCCAAGCACTCCAGAATGACTTCAGATGCTATTGCAAGCTCCAATGTACTTAGGATCACCATTTGGCATGTTTCACCAACATTTTAATGCTTGTTTTAGTTTATAGAAACCCATCACTTCAGAGGCCATTTACTATAGCCTGCGTTGCTCTGATCTCAAATCCAAGAAAATTTCTATTGTGCAACTTTTAATTTCCTTTCCAACGGTGAAAAAATTAAGTCTCTAGCTCTTCTGGTTCAAAAGTTATGGCCGTTTGAAATTTCACCTTTTTTCGCAAAAAACAATTTTTTTTCGTCAAAACAAGCACTCCAGAATGACTTCAAACGTTGTTCCAAGAGTCCCCAAGGATCATCCAAGCACTCCAGAATGACTTCAGACGTTGTTCCAAGTGTCTTCAAGGGTTATCCAAGCACTCCAGAATGACTTCAGACGTTGTTCCAAGTGTCTCCAAGGGTCATTCAAGCACTCCAGAATGACTTCAGACGTTGTTCCAAGTGTCTCCAAGGGTCATCCAAGCACTCCAGAATGACTTCAGACGTTGTTTCAAGTGTCTTCAAGGGTTATCCAAGCACTCCAGAATGACTTCAGATGCTATTGCAAGCTCCAATGTACTTAGGATCACCATTTGGCATGTTTCACCAACATTTTAATGCTTGTTTTAGTTTATAGAAACCCATCACTTCAGAGGCCATTTACTATAGCCTGCGTTGCTCTGATCTCAAATCCAAGAAAATTCTATTGTGCAACTTTTAATTTCCTTTCCAACGGCGAAAAAATTAAGTCTCTAGCTCTTCTGGTTCAAAAGTTATGGCCGTTTGAAATTTCACCTTTTTTCGCAAAAACAAATTTTTTTCGTCAAAACAAGCACTCCAGAATGACTTCAAACGTTGTTCAAGAGTCCCCAAGGATCATCCAAGCACTCCAGAATGACTTCAGACGTTGTTCCAAGTGTCTTCAAGGGTTATCCAAGCACTCCAGAATGACTTCAGACGTTGTTCCAAGAGTCCCCTAGGTTCATCCAATCACTCCAGAATGACTTCAAACGTTGTTCCAAGAGTCCCCAAGGATCATCCAAGCACTCCAGAATGACTTCAGACGTTGTTCCGAGTGTCTTCAAGGGTTATCCAAGCACTCCAGAATGACTTCAGATGCTATTGCAAGCTCCAATGTACTTAGGATCACCATTTGGCATGTTTCATCAACATTTTAATGCTTGTTTTAGTTTATAGAAACCCTTCACTTCAGAGGCCATTTACTATAGCCTGCGTTGCTCTGATCTCAAATCCAAGAAAATTTCTATTGTGCAACTTTTAATTTCCTTTCCAACGGCGAAAAAATTAAGTCTCTAGCTCTTCTGGTTCAAAAGTTATGGCCGTTTGAAATTTCACCTTTTTTCGCAAAAACAAATTTTTTTCGTCAAAACAAGCACTCCAGAATGACTTCAAACGTTGTTCCAAGAGTCCCCAAGGATCATCCAAGCACTCCAGAATGACTTCAGACGTTGTTCCAAGTGTCTTCAAGGGTTATCCAAGCACTCCAGAATGACTTCAGACGTTGTTCCAAGTGTCTCCAAGGGTCATTCAAGCACTCCAGAATGACTTCAGACGTTGTTCCAAGTGTCTCCAAGGGTCATCCAAGCACTCCAGAATGACTTCAGACGTTGTTTCAAGTGTCTTCAAGGGTTATCCAAGCACTCCAGAATGACTTCAGATGCTATTGCAAGCTCCAATGTACTTAGGATCACCATTTGGCATGTTTCACCAACATTTTAATGCTTGTTTTAGTTTATAGAAACCCATCACTTCAGAGGCCATTTACTATAGCCTGCGTTGCTCTGATCTCAAATCCAAGAAAATTTCTATTGTGCAACTTTTAATTTCCTTTCCAACGGTGAAAAAATTAAGTCTCTAGCTCTTCTGGTTCAAAAGTTATGGCCGTTTGAAATTTCACCTTTTTTCGCAAAAACAATTTTTTTTCGTCAAAACAAGCACTCCAGAATGACTTCAAACGTTGTTCCAAGAGTCCCCAAGGATCATCCAAGCACTCCAGAATGACTTCAGACGTTGTCCAAGTGTCTTCAAGGGTTATCCAAGCACTCCAGAATGACTTCAGACGTTGTTCCAAGTGTCTCCAAGGGTCATTCAAGCACTCCAGAATGACTTCAGACGTTGTTCCAAGTGTCTCCAAGGGTCATCCAAGCACTCCAGAATGACTTCAGACGTTGTTTCAAGTGTCTTCAAGGGTTATCCAAGCACTCCAGAATGACTTCAGATGCTATTGCAAGCTCCAATGTACTTAGGATCACCATTTGGCATGTTTCACCAACATTTAATGCTTGTTTTAGTTTATAGAAACCCATCACTTCAGAGGCCATTTACTATAGCCTGCGTTGCTCTGATCTCAAATCCAAGAAAATTTTTATTGTGCAACTTTTAATTTCCTTTCCAACGGCGAAAAAATTAAGTCTCTAGCTCTTCTGGTTCAAAAGTTATGGCCGTTTGAAATTTCACCTTTTTTCGCAAAAACAATTTTTTTCGTCAAAACAAGCACTCCAGAATGACTTCAAACGTTGTTCCAAGAGTCCCCAAGGATCATCCAAGCACTCCAGAATGACTTCAGACGTTGTTCCAAGTGTCTTCAAGGGTTATCCAAGCACTCCAGAATGACTTCAGACGTTGTTCCAAGTGTCTCCAAGGGTCATTCAAGCACTCCAGAATGACTTCAGACGTTGTTCCAAGTGTCTCCAAGGGTCATCCAAGCACTCCAGAATGACTTCAGACGTTGTTTCAAGTGTCTTCAAGGGTTATCCAAGCACTCCAGAATGACTTCAGATGCTATTGCAAGCTCCAATGTACTTAGGATCACCATTTGGCATGTTTCACCAACATTTTAATGCTTGTTTTAGTTTATAGAAACCCATCACTTCAGAGGCCATTTACTATAGCCTGCGTTGCTCTGATCTCAAATCCAAGAAAATTTCTATTGTGCAACTTTTAATTTCCTTTCCAACGGCGAAAAAATTAAGTCTCTAGCTCTTCTGGTTCAAAAGTTATGGCCGTTTGAAATTTCACCTTTTTTCGCAAAAACAAATTTTTTCGTCAAAACAAGCACTCCAGAATGACTTCAAACGTTGTTCCAAGAGTCCCCAAGGATCATCCAAGCACTCCAGAATGACTTCAGACGTTGTTCCAAGTGTCTTCAAGGGTTATCCAAGCACTCCAGAATGACTTCAGACGTTGTTCCAAGTGTCTCCAAGGGTCATTAAAGCACTCCAGAATGACTTCAGACGTTGTTCCAAGTGTCTCCAAGGGTCATCCAAGCACTCCAGAATGACTTCAGACGTTGTTCCAAGTGTCTTCAAGGGTTATCCAAGCACTCCAGAATGACTTCAGATGCTATTGCAAGCTCCAATGTACTTAGGATCACCATTTGGCATGTTTCATCAACATTTTAATGCTTGTTTTAGTTTATAGAAACCCTTCACTTCAGAGGCCATTTACTATAGCCTGCGTTGCTCTGATCTCAAATCCAAGAAAATTTCTATTGTGCAACTTTTAATTTCCTTTGCAACGGCGAAAAAATTAAGTCTCTAGCTCTTCTGGTTCAAAAGTTATGGCCGTTTGAAATTTCACCTTTTTCGCAAAAACAAATTTTTTTCGTCAAAACAAGCACTCCAGAATGACTTCAAACGTTGTTCCAAGAGTCCCCAAGGATCATCCAAGCACTCCAGAATGACTTCAGACGTTGTTCCGAGTGTCTTCAAGGGTTATCCAAGCACTCCAGAATGACTTCAGACGTTGTTTCAAGAGTCCCCAAGGGTCATCCAAGCACTCCAGAATGACTTCAGACGTTGTTCCAAGAGTCCCAAAGGGTCATTCATGCACTCCAGAATGACTTCAGACGTTGTTCCAAGAGTCTCCAAGGATCATTCAAGCACTCCAAAATGACTTCAGACGTTGTTCCAAGAGTCTCCAAGGGTCATCCAAACACTCCAGATTGACTTCAGATGCTATTGCAAGCTCCCCTGTACTTAGGATCACCATTTGGCATGTTTCACCAACATTTTAAGGTTTGTTTTAGTTTATAGAAACCCTTTACTTCAAAGGCCATTTACTATATCCTGCGTTGCTCTGATCTTAATATAAAAAAATTTGTATCGCTCAACTTTTAATCTACTTTCCAACGGTGCAAAAATTATGTCTCTAGCTCTTCTGGTTCAAAAGTTATGGCCGTTTGAAATTTCACCTTTCTTCGGCAAAACAAATTTTTTTCGTCAAAACAAGCGCTCCAGAATGACTTCAGACGTTGTTCCAAGTGTCTCCAAGGGTCATTCAAGCACTCCGAAATGACTTCAGACGTTGTTCCAAGAGTCTCCAAGGGTCATCCAAACACTCCAGATTGACTTCAGATGCTATTGCAAGCTCCCTGTACTTAGGATCACCATTTGGCATGTTTCACCAACATTTAAGGTTTGTTTTAGTTTATAGAAACCCTTCACTTCAGAGGCCATTTACTATATCCTGCGATGCTCTGATCGAAAATCCAAGAAAATTTGCATTGTGCAACTTTTAATTTCCTTTCCAACGGTGAAAAAATTAAGTCTCTAGCTCTTCTGGTTCAAAAGTTATGGCCATTTGAAGTTTCACATTTTTTCGGCAAAACAAATTTTTTTCGTCAAAACAAGCGCTCCAGAATGACTCCACACGTTGTTTCAAGTGTCTCCAAGGGTCATCCAAGCACTCCAGAATGACTTTAGACGTTGTTCCAAGAGTCTCCAAGGGTCATCCAAGCACTCCAGAATGACTTCAGATGCTATTGCAAGCTCCACTGTACTTAGGATCACCATTTGGCATGTTTCACCAACATTTTAAGGTTTGTTTTAGTTTATAGAAACCCTTCACTTCAGAGGCCATTTACTATATCCTGCGATGCTCTGATCGAAAATCCAAGAAAATTGCATTGTGCAACTTTTAATTTCCTTTCCAACGGTGAAAAAATTAAGTCTCTAGCTCTTCTGGTTCAAAAGTTATGGCCATTTGAAGTTTCACATTTTTTCGGCAAAACAAATTTTTTTCGTCAAAACAAGCGCTCCAGAATGACTCCACACGTTGTTTCAAGTGTCTCCAAGGGTCATCCAAGCACTCCAGAATGACTTTAGACGTTGTTCCAAGAGTCTCCAAGGGTCATCCAAGCACTCCAGAATGACTTCAGATGCTATTGCAAGCTCCACTGTACTTAGGATCACCATTTGGCATGTTTCACCAACATTTAAGGTTTGTTTAGTTTATAGAAACCCTTCACTTCAGAGGCCATTTACTATATCCTGCGATGCTCTGATCGAAAATCCAAGGAAATTTGCATTGTGCAACTTTTAATTTCCTTTCCAACGGTGAAAAAATTAAGTCTCTAGCTCTTCTGGTTCAAAAGTTATGGCCGTTTGAAATTTCACCTTTCTTCGGCAAAACAAATTTTTTCGTCAAAACAAGCGCTCCAGAATGACTTCAGACGTTGTTCCAAGTGTCTCCAAGGGTCATTCAAGCACTCCGAAATGACTTCAAACGTTGTTCCAAGAGTCTCCAAGGGTCATCCAAACACTCCAGATTGACTTCAGATGCTATTGCAAGCTCCCCTGTACTTAGGATCACCATTGGCATGTTTCACCAACATTTTAAGGTTTGTTTTAGTTTATAGAAACCCTTCACTTCAGAGGCCATTTACTATATCCTGCGATGCTCTGATCGAAAATCCAAGAAAATTTGCATTGTGCAACTTTTAATTTCCTTTCCAACGGTGAAAAAATTAAGTCTCTAGCTCTTCTGGTTCAAAAGTTATGGCCATTTGAAGTTTCACATTTTTTCGGCAAAACAAATTTTTTTCGTCAAAACAAGCGCTCCAGAATGACTCCACACGTTGTTTCAAGTGTCTCCAAGGGTCATCCAAGCACTCCAGAATGACTTTAGACGTTGTTCCAAGAGTCTCCAAGGGTCATCCAAGCACTCCAGAATGACTTCAGATGCTATTGCAAGCTCCACTGTACTTAGGATCACCATTTGGCATGTTTCACCAACATTTTAAGGTTTGTTTTAGTTTATAGAAACCCTTCACTTCAGAGGCCATTTACTATATCCTGCGATGCTCTGATCGAAAATCCAAGAAAATTTGCATTGTGCAACTTTTAATTTCCTTTCCAACGGTGAAAAAATTAAGTCTCTAGCTCTTCTGGTTCAAAAGTTATGGCCATTTGAAGTTTCACATTTTTTCGGCAAAACTAATTTTTTTCGTCAAAACAAGCGCTCCAGAATGACTTCAGACGTTGTTCCAAGTGTCTCCAAGGGTCATTCAAGCACTCCAAAATGACTTCAGACGTTGTTCCAAGAGTCTCCAAGGGTCATCCAAGCACTCCAGAATGACTTCAGATGCTATTGCAAGCTCCACTGTACTTAGGATCACCATTTGGCATGTTTCACCAACATTTTAAGGTTTGTTTAGTGTATAGAAACCCTTCACTTCAGAGGCCATTTACTATATCCTGCGATGCTCTGATCGAAAATCCAAGAAAATTTGCATTGTGCAACTTTTAATTTCCTTTCCAACGGTGAAAAAGTTAAGTCTCTAGCTCTTCTGGTTCAAAAGTTATGGCCGTTTGAAATTTCACCTTTTTCGGCAAAACAAATTTTTTTCGTCAAAACAAGCGCTCCAGAATGACTTCAGACGTTGTTCCAAGTGTCTCCAAGGGTCATTCAAGCACTCCAAAATGACTTCAGACGTTGTTCCAAGAGTCTCCAAGGGTCATCCAAGCACTCCAGAATGACTTCAGATGCTATTGCAAGCTCCACTGTACTTAGGATCACCATTTGGCATGTTTCACAACATTTTAAGGTTTGTTTTAGTTTATAGAAACCCTTCACTTCAGAGGCCATTTACTATATCCTGCGATGCTCTGATCGAAAATCCAAGGAAATTTGCATTGTGCAACTTTTAATTTCCTTTCCAACGGTGAAAAAATTAAGTCTCTAGCTCTTCTGGTTCAAAAGTTATGGCCGTTTGAAATTTCACCTTTCTTCGGCAAAACAAATTTTTTTCGTCAAAACAAGCGCTCCAGAATGACTTCAGACGTTGTTCCAAGTGTCTCCAAGGGTCATTCAAGCACTCCGAAATGACTTCAGACGTTGTTCCAAGAGTCTCCAAGGGTCATCCAAACACTCCAGATTGACTTCAGATGCTATTGCAAGCTCCCCTGTACTTAGGATCACCATTTGGCATGTTTCACCAACATTTTAAGGTTTGTTTTAGTTTATAGAAACCCTTCACTTCAGAGGCCATTTACTATATCCTGCGATGCTCTGATCGAAAATCCAAGAAAATTTGCATTGTGCAACTTTTAATTTCCTTTCCAACGGTGAAAAAATTAAGTCTCTAGCTCTTCTGGTTCAAAAGTTATGGCCATTTGAAGTTTCACATTTTTTCGGCAAAACAAATTTTTTTCGTCAAAACAAGCGCTCCAGAATGACTCCACACGTTGTTTCAAGTGTCTCCAAGGGTCATCCAAGCACTCCAGAATGACTTTAGACGTTGTTCCAAGAGTCTCCAAGGGTCATCCAAGCACTCCAGAATGACTTCAGATGCTATTGCAAGCTCCAATGTACTTAGGATCACCATTTGGCATGTTTCACCAACATTTTAAGGTTTGTTTTAGTTTATAGAAACCCTTCACTTCAGAGGCCATTTACTATATCCTGCGATGCTCTGATCGAAAATCCAAGGAAATTTGCATTGTGCAACTTTTAATTTCCTTTCCAACGGTGAAAAAATTAAGTCTCTAGCTCTTCTGGTTCAAAAGTTATGGCCATTTGAAGTTTCACATTTTTTCGGCAAAACTAATTTTTCGTCAAAACAAGCGCTCCAGAATGACTTCAGACGTTGTTCCAAGTGTCTCCAAGGGTCATTCAAGCACTCCAAAATGACTTCAGACGTTGTTCCAAGAGTCTCCAAGGGTCATCCAAGCACTCCAGAATGACTTCAGATGCTATTGCAAGCTCCACTGTACTTAGGATCACCATTTGGCATGTTTCACCAACATTTTAAGGTTTGTTTTAGTGTATAGAAACCCTTCACTCAGAGGCCATTTACTATATCCTGCGATGCTCTGATCGAAAATCCAAGAAAATTTGCATTGTGCAACTTTTAATTTCCTTTCCAACGGTGAAAAAGTTAAGTCTCTAGCTCTTCTGGTTCAAAAGTTATGGCCGTTTGAAATTTCACCTTTTTCGGCAAAACAAATTTTTTCGTCAAAACAAGCGCTCCAGAATGACTTCAGACGTTGTTCCAAGTGTCTCCAAGGGTCATTCAAGCACTCCAAAATGACTTCAGACGTTGTTCCAAGAGTCTCCAAGGGTCATCCAAGCACTCCAGAATGACTTCAGATGCTATTGCAAGCTCCACTGTACTTAGGATCACCATTTGGCATGTTTCACCAACATTTTAAGGTTTGTTTTAGTTTATAGAAACCCTTCACTTCAGAGGCCATTTACTATATCCTGCGATGCTCTGATCGAAAATCCAAGAAAATTTGCATTGTGCAACTTTTAATTTCCTTTCCAACGGTGAAAAAAAATTAAGTCTCTAGCTCTTCTGGTTCAAAAGTTATGGCCATTTGAAGTTTCACATTTTTTCGGCAAAACTAATTTTTTTCGTCAAAACAAGCGCTCCAGAATGACTTCAGACGTTGTTCCAAGTGTCTCCAAGGGTCATCCAAGCACTCCAGAATGACTTCAGACGTTGTTTCAAGTATCTCCAAGGGTCATCCTAGCACTCCAGAATGACTTCAGACGTTGTTCCAAGAGTCTCCAAGGGTCATCCAAGCACTCCAGAATGACTTCAGACGTTGTTCCAAGAGTCCCCAAGGGTCATCCAAGCACTCCAGAATGACTTCAGACGTTGTTCCAAGTATCTCAAAGGGTCATCCAAGCACTCCAGAATGACTTCAGACGTTGTTCCAAGAGTCTCCAAGGGTCATCCAAGCACTCCAGAATGACTTCAGACGTTGTTCCAAGAGTCTCCAAGGGTCATCCAAGCACTCCAGAATGACTCCAGATGCCATTGCAAGCTCCAATGTACTTAGGATCACCATTTGGCATGTTTCACCAACATTTTCATGATTGTTTCAGTTTCTAGAAACCCTCACTTCAAAGGCCATTTACTATAGCCTGCGTTGCTCTGATCGAAAATCCAAGAAAATTTGCATTGTGCAACTTTTAATTTCCTTTCCAACGGTGAAAAAATTAAGTCTCTAGCTCTTCTGGTTCAAAAGTTATGGCCGTTTGAAATTTCACCTTTTTTCGGCAAAACAAATTTTTTTCGTCAAAACAAGCACTCCAGAATGACTTCAGACGTTGTTCCAAGTGTCTCCAAGGGTCATCCAAGCACTCCAGAATGACTTCAGACGTTGTTCCAAGTATCTCCAAGGGTCATCCTAGCACTCCAGAATGACTTCAGACGTTGTTCCAAGAGTCTCCAAAGGCATCCAAGCACTCCAGAATGACTTCAGACGTTGTTCCAAGAGTCTCCAAGGGGCATCCAAGCACTCCAGAATGACTTCAAATACTATTGCAAGCTCCAATGTACTTAGGATCACCATTTGGCATGTTTCACCAACATTTTAATGCTTGTTTCAGTTTCTAGAAACCCTTCACTTCAAAGGCCATTTACTATAGCCTGCGTTGCTCTGATCGAAAATCCAAGAAAATTTGCATCGTGCAACTTTTTATTTCCTTTCAAACGGTGAAAAAATTAAGTCTCTAGCTCTTCTGGTTCAAAAGTTATGGCCGTTTGAAATTTCACCTTTTTTCGGCAAAACAAATTTTTTTCGTCAAAACAAGCACTCCAGAATGACTTCAGACGTTGTTCCAAGAGTCTCCAAGGGCATCCAAGCACTCCAGAATGACTTCAGACGTTGTTCCAAGTATCTCCAAGGGTCATCCTAGCACTCCAGAATGACTTAAGACGTTGTTCCAAGAGTCTCCAAGGGTCATCCAAGCACTCCAGAATGACTTCAGACGTTGTTCCAAGAGTCCCCAAGGGTCATACAAGCACTCCAGAATGACTTCAGATGTTGTTCCAAGTGTCTCCAAGGGTCATCCAAGCACTCCAGAATGACTTCAGGCGTTGTTCCAAGTGTCCCCATGGGTCTTCCAAGCACTCAAGAATGACTTCAGACGTTGTTCCAAGAGTCTCCAAGGGTCATCCAAGCACTCCAGAATGACTTCAGACGTTGTTCCAAGTATCTCCAAGGGTCATCCTAGCACTCCAGAATGACTTCAGACGTTGTTCCAAGAGTCTCCAAGGGCATCCAAGCACTCCAGAATGACTTCAGACGTTGTTCAAAGAGTCTCCAAGGGTCATCCAAGCACTCCAGAATGACTCCAGATGCCATTGCAAGCTCCAATGTACTTAGGATCACCATTTGGCATGTTTCACCAACATTTTCATGATTGTTTCAGTTTCTAGAAACCCTTCACTTCAAAGGCCATTTACTATAGCCTGCGTTGCTCTGATCGAAAATCCAAGAAAATTTGCATCGTGCAACTTTTAATTTCCTTTCCACGGTGAAAAAATTAAGTCTCTAGCTCTTCTGGTTCAAAAGTTATGGCCGTTTGAAATTTCACCTTTTTTCGGCAAAACAAATTTTTTTCGTCAAAACAAGCACTCCAGAATGACTTCAGACGTTGTTCCAAGAGTCTCCAAGGGTCATCCAAGCACTCCAGAATGACTTCAGATGCTATTGCAAGCTCCAATGTACTTAGGATCACCATTTGGCATGTTTCACCAACATTTTCATGATTGTTTCAGTTTCTAGAAACCCTTCACTTCAAAGGCCATTTACTATAGCCTGCGTTGCTCTGATCGAAAATCCAAGAAAATTTGCATCGTGCAACTTTAATTTCCTTTCCAACGGTGAAAAAATTAAGTCTCTAGCTCTTCTGGTTCAAAAGTTATGGCCGTTTGAAATTTCACCTTTTTTCGGCAAAACAAATTTTTTTCGTCAAAACAAGCACTCCAGAATGACTTCAGACGTTGTTCCAAGTGTCTCCAAGGGTCATCCAAGCACTCCAGAATGACTTCAGACGTTGTTCCAAGTGTCTCCAAGGGTCATCCAAGCACTCCAGAATGACTTCAGACGTTGTTCCAAGTATCTCCAAGGGTCATCCTAGCACTCCAGAATGACTTCAGACGTTGTTCCAAGTATCTCCAAGGGTCATCCTAGCACTCCAGAATGACTTCAGACGTTGTTCCAAGAGTCTCCAAGGGCATCCAAGCACTCCAGAATGACTTCAGACGTTGTTCCAAGAGTCTCCAAGGGGCATCCAAGCACTCCAGAATGACTTCAAATACTATTGCAAGCTCCAATGTACTTAGGATCACCATTTGGCATGTTTCACCAACATTTTAATGCTTGTTTTAGTTTATAGAAACCCTTCACTTCAGAGGCCATTTACTATAGCCTGCGTTGCTCTGATCGAAAATCCAAGAAAATTTGCATTGCGCCACTTTTAATTTCCTTTCCAACGGTGAAAAAATTAAGTCTCTAGCTCTTCTGGTTCAAAGTTATGGCCGTTTGAAATTTCACCTTTTTTCGGCAAAACAAATTTTTTTCGTCAAAACAGCACTCCAGAATGACTTCAGACGTTGTTCCAAGTGTCTCCAAGGGTCATCCAAGCACTCCAGAATGACTTCAGACGTTGTTCCAAGTATCTCCAAGGGTCATCCAAGCACTCCAGAATGACTTCAGACGTTGTTCCAAGTATCTCCAAGGGTCATCCTAGCACTCCAGAATGACTTCAGACGTTGTTCCAAGAGTCTCCAAGGGCATCCAAGCACTCCAGAATGACTTCAGACGTTGTTCCAAGAGTCTCCAAGGGGCATCCAAGCACTCCAGAATGACTTCAAATACTATTGCAAGCTCCAATGTACTTAGGATCACCATTTGGCATGTTTCACCAACATTTTAATGCTTGTTTCAGTTTCTAGAAACCCTTCACTTCAAAGGCCATTACTATAGCCTGCGTTGCTCTGATCGAAAATCCAAGAAAATTTGCATCGTGCAACTTTTAATTTCCTTTCCAACGGTGAAAAAATTAAGTCTCTAGCTCTTCTGGTTCAAAGTTATGGCCGTTTGAAATTTCACCTTTTTTCGGCAAAACAAATTTTTTCGTCAAAACAAGCACTCCAGAATGACTTCAGACGTTGTTCCAAGAGTCTCCAAGGGCATCCAAGCACTCCAGAATGACTTCAGACGTTGTTCCAAGTGTCTCCAAGGGTCATCCAAGCACTCCAGAATGACTTCAGACGTTGTTCCAAGTGTCTCCAAGGGTCATCCAAGCACTCCAGAATGACTTCAGACGTTGTTCCAAGTATCTCCAAGGGTCATCCTAGCACTCCAGAATGACTTCAGACGTTGTTCCAAGTATCTCCAAGGGTCATCCTAGCACTCCAGAATGACTTCAGACGTTGTTCCAAGAGTCTCCAAGGGCATCCAAGCACTCCAGAATGACTTCAGACGTTGTTCCAAGAGTCTCCAAGGGGCATCCAAGCACTCCAGAATGACTTCAAATACTATTGCAAGCTCCAATGTACTTAGGATCACCATTTGGCATGTTTCACCAACATTTTAATGCTTGTTTTAGTTTATAGAAACCCTTCACTTCAGAGGCCATTTACTATAGCCTGCGTTGCTCTGATCGAAAATCCAAGAAAATTTGCATCGTGCAACTTTTAATTTCCTTTCCAACGGTGAAAAAATTAAGTCTCTAGCTCTTCTGGTTCAAAGTTATGGCCGTTTGAAATTTCACCCTTTTTTTCGGCAAAACAAATTTTTTTCGTCAAAACAAGCACTCCAGAATGACTTCAGACGTTGTTCCAAGTGTCTCCAAGGGTCATCCAAGCACTCCAGAATGACTTCAGACGTTGTTCCAAGTATCTCCAAGGGTCATCCAAGCACTCCAGAATGACTTCAGACGTTGTTCCAAGTATCTCCAAGGGTCATCCTAGCACTCCAGAATGACTTCAGACGTTGTTCCAAGAGTCTCCAAGGGCATCCAAGCACTCCAGAATGACTTCAGACGTTGTTCCAAGAGTCTCCAAGGGGCATCCAAGCACTCCAGAATGACTTCAAATACTATTGCAAGCTCCAATGTACTTAGGATCACCATTTGGCATGTTTCACCAACATTTTAATGCTTGTTTCAGTTTCTAGAAACCCTTCACTTCAAAGGCCATTTACTATAGCCTGCGTTGCTCTGATCGAAAATCCAAGAAAATTTGCATCGTGCAACTTTTAATTTCCTTTCCAACGGTGAAAAATTAAGTCTCTAGCTCTTCTGGTTCAAAAGTTATGGCCGTTTGAAATTTCACCTTTTTTCGGCAAAACAAATTTTTTTCGTCAAAACAAGCACTCCAGAATGACTTCAGACGTTGTTCCAAGAGTCTCCAAGGGCATCCAAGCACTCCAGAATGACTTCAGACGTTGTTCCAAGTGTCTCCAAGGGTCATCCAAGCACTCCAGAATGACTTCAGACGTTGTTCCAAGTGTCTCCAAGGGTCATCCAAGCACTCCAGAATGACTTCAGACGTTGTTCCAAGTATCTCCAAGGGTCATCCTAGCACTCCAGAATGACTTCAGACGTTGTTCCAAGTATCTCCAAGGGTCATCCTAGCACTCCAGAATGACTTCAGACGTTGTTCCAAGAGTCTCCAAGGGCATCCAAGCACTCCAGAATGACTTCAGACGTTGTTCCAAGAGTCTCCAAGGGTCATCCAAGCACTCCAGAATGACTTCAAATACTATTGCAAGCTCCAATGTACTTAGGATCACCATTTGGCATGTTTCACCAACATTTTAATGCTTGTTTTAGTTTATAGAAACCCTTCACTTCAGAGGCCATTTACTATAGCCTGCGTTGCTCTGATCGAAAATCCAAGAAAATTTGCATCGTGCAACTTTTAATTTCCTTTCCAACGGTGAAAAAATTAAGTCTCTAGCTCTTCTGGTTCAAAAGTTATGGCCGTTTGAAATTTCACCTTTTTTCGGCAAAACAATTTTTTTCGTCAAAACAAGCACTCCAGAATGACTTCAGACGTTGTTCCAAGTGTCTCCAAGGGTCATCCAAGCACTCCAGAATGACTTCAGACGTTGTTCCAAGTATCTCCAAGGGTCATCCAAGCACTCCAGAATGACTTCAGACGTTGTTCCAAGTATCTCCAAGGGTCATCCTAGCACTCCAGAATGACTTCAGACGTTGTTCCAAGAGTCTCCAAGGGCATCCAAGCACTCCAGAATGACTTCAGACGTTGTTCCAAGAGTCTCCAAGGGCATCCAAGCACTCCAGAATGACTTCAAATACTATTGCAAGCTCCAATGTACTTAGGATCACCATTTGGCATGTTTCACCAACATTTTAATGCTTGTTTCAGTTTCTAGAAACCCTTCACTTCAAAGGCCATTTACTATAGCCTGCGTTGCTCTGATCGAAAATCCAAGAAAATTTGCATCGTGCAACTTTTAATTTCCTTTCCAACGGTGAAAAAATTAAGTCTCTAGCTCTTCTGGTTCAAAAGTTATGGCCGTTTGAAATTTCACCTTTTTTCGGCAAAACAAATTTTTTTCGTCAAAACAAGCACTCCAGAATGACTTCAGACGTTGTTCCAAGAGTCTCCAAGGGCATCCAAGCACTCCAGAATGACTTCAGACGTTGTTCCAAGTATCTCCAAGGGTCATACAAGCACTCCAGAATGACTTCAGATGTTGTTCCAAGTGTCTCCAAGGGTCATCCAAGCACTCCAGAATGACTTCAGGCGTTGTTCCAAGTGTCCCCATGGGTCTTCCAAGCACTCAAGAATGACTTCAGACGTTGTTCCAAGAGTCTCCAAGGGTCATCCAAGCACTCCAGAATGACTTCAGACGTTGTTCCAAGTATCTCCAAGGGTCATCCTAGCACTCCAGAATGACTTCAGACGTTGTTCCAAGAGTCTCCAAGGGCATCCAAGCACTCCAGAATGACTTCAGACGTTGTTCCAAGAGTCTCCAAGGGTCATCCAAGCACTCCAGAATGACTCCAGATGCCATTGCAAGCTCCAATGTACTTAGGATCACCATTTGGCATGTTTCACCAACATTTTCATGATTGTTTCAGTTTCTAGAAACCCTTCACTTCAAAGGCCATTTACTATAGCCTGCGTTGCTCTGATCGAAAATCCAAGAAAATTTGCATCGTGCAACTTTTAATTTCCTTTCCAACGGTGAAAAATTAAGTCTCTAGCTCTTCTGGTTCAAAAGTTATGGCCGTTTGAAATTTC
This sequence comes from Anopheles merus, assembly GCF_017562075.2. Classification (NCBI taxonomy): domain Eukaryota; kingdom Metazoa; phylum Arthropoda; class Insecta; order Diptera; family Culicidae; genus Anopheles; species Anopheles merus. The sequence goes on along the minus strand of NW_024427697.1, from coordinate 29,940 downwards.
ACACCTTTTTTCGGCAAAACAAATTTTTTTCGTCAAAACAAGCACTCCAGAATGACTTCAGACGTTGTTCCAAGTGTCTCCAAGGGTCATCCAAGCACTCCAGAATGACTTCAGACGTTGTTCCAAGTATCTCCAAGGGTCATCCTAGCACTCCAGAATGACTTCAGACGTTGTTCCAAGAGTCTCCAAGGGCATCCAAGCACTCCAGAATGACTTCAGACGTTGTTCCAAGAGTCTCCAAGGGGCATCCAAGCACTCCAGAATGACTTCAAATACTATTGCAAGCTCCAATGTACTTAGGATCACCATTTGGCATGTTTCACCAACATTTTAATGCTTGTTTTAGTTTATAGAAACCCTTCACTTCAGAGGCCATTTACTATAGCCTGCGTTGCTCTGATCGAAAATCCAAGAAAATTTGCATTGTGCAACTTTTAATTTCCTTTCCAACGGTGAAAAATTAAGTCTCTAGCTCTTCTGGTTCAAAAGTTATGGCCGTTTGAAATTTCACCTTTTTTCGGCAAAACAAATTTTTTTCGTCAAAACAACCACTCCAGATGACTTCAGACGTTGTTCCAAGTGTCTCCAAGGGTCATCCAAGCACTCCAGAATGACTTCAGACGTTGTTCCAAGTGTCTCCAAGGGTCATCCAAGCACTCCAGAATGACTTCAGACGTTGTTCCAAGTGTCTTCAAGGGTCATCCAAGCACTCTAGAATGACTTCAGACGTTGTTCTAAGAGTCCCCAAGGGTCATCCAAGCACTCCAGAATGACTTCAGATGCCATTGCAAGCTCCAATGTACTTAGGATCACCATTTGGCATGTTTCACCAACATTTTCATGATTGTTTCAGTTTCTAGAAACCCTTCACTTCAAAGGCCATTTACTATAGCCTGCGTTGCTCTGATCGAAAATCCAAGAAAATTTGCATTGTGCAACTTTTAATTTCCTTTCCAACGGTGAAAAAATTAAGTATCTAGCTCTTCTGGTTCAAAAGTTATGGCCGTTTGAAATTTCACATTTTTTCGGCAAAACAATTTTTTTTCGTCAAAACAAGCGCTCCAGAATGGCTCCACACGTTGTTTCAAGTGTCTCCAAGGGTCATCCAAGCACTCCAGAATGACTTCAGACGTTGTTTCAAGAGTCCCCAAGGGTCATCCAAGCACTCCAGAATGACTTCAGACGTTGTTCCAGGAGTCCCCAAGGGTCATCCAAGCACTCCAGAATGACTTCAGATGTTGTTCCAAGTGTCTCCAAGGGTCATCCAAGCGCTCCAGAATGACTCCACACGTTGTTCCAAGAGTCCGCAAGGGTCATCCAAGCACTCCAGAATGACTTCAGATGCCATTGCAAGCTCCAATGTACTTAGGATCACCATTTGGCATGTTTCACCAACATTTTCATGATTGTTTCAGTTTCTAGAAACCCTTCACTTCAAAGGCCATTTACTATAGCCTGCGTTGCTCTGATCGAAAATCCAAGAAAATTTGCATCGTGCAACTTTTAATTTCCATTCCAACGGTGAAAAAATTAAGTCTCTAGCTCTTCTGGTTCAAAAGTTATGGCCGTTTGAAATTTCACATTTTTTCGGCAAAACAATTTTTTTTTCGTCAAAACAAGCGCTCCAGAATGACTCCACACGTTGTTTCAAGTGTCTCCAAGGGTCATACAAGCACTCCAGAATGACTTCAGACGTTGTTCCAAGAGTCCCCAAGGGTCATCCAAGCACTCCAGAATGACTTCAGACGTTGTTCCAAGAGTCCCCAAGGGTCATCCAAGCACTCCAGAATGACTTCAGACGTTGTTCCAAGAGTCCCCAAGGGTCATCTAAACACTCCAGAATGACTTCAGGCGTTGTTCCAAGAGTCTCCAAGGGTCATCCAAGCACTCCAGAATGACTTCAGACGTTGTTCCAAGAGTCTCCAAGGGTCATCTAAACACTCCAGAATGACTTCAGGCGTTGTTCCAAGAGTCTCCAAGGGTCATCCAAGCACTCCAGAATGACTTCAGACGTTGTTCCAAGAGTCTCCAAGGGTCATCTAAACACTCCAGAATGACTTCAGGCGTTGTTCCAAGAGTCTCCAAGGGTCATCCAAGCACTCCAGAATGACTTCAGATGTTGTTCCAAGTGTCTCCAAGGGTCATCCAAGCGCTCCAGAATGACTCCACACGTTGTTCCAAGAGTCCGCAAGGGTCATCCAAGCACTCCAGAATGACTTCAGATGCCATTGCAAGCTCCAATGTACTTAGGATCACCATTTGGCATGTTTCACCAACATTTTCATGATTGTTTCAGTTTCTAGAAACCCTTCACTTCAAAGGCCATTTACTATAGCCTGCGTTGCTCTGATCGAAAATCCAAGAAAATTTGCATCGTGCAACTTTTAATTTCCATTCCAACGGTGAAAAAATTAAGTCTCTAGCTCTTCTGGTTCAAAAGTTATGGCCGTTTGAAATTTCACATTTTTTCGGCAAAACAATTTTTTTTTCGTCAAAACAAGCGCTCCAGAATGACTCCACACGTTGTTTCAAGTGTCTCCAAGGGTCATACAAGCACTCCAGAATGACTTCAGGCGTTGTTCCAAGAGTCTCCAAGGGTCATCCAAGCACTCCAGAATGACTTCAGACGTTGTTCCAAGTGTCCCCATGGGTCTTCCAAGCACTCAAGAATGACTTCAGACGTTGTTCCAAGAGTCTCCAAGGGTCATCCAAGCACTCCAGAATGACTTCAGACGTTGTTCCAAGTATCTCCAAGGGTCATCCAAGCACTCCAGAATGACTTCAGACGTTGTTCCAAGAGTCTCCAAGGGTCATCTAAACACTCCAGAATGACTTCAGGCGTTGTTCCAAGAGTCTCCAAGGGTCATCCAAGCACTCCAGAATGACTTCAGACGTTGTTCCAAGAGTCTCCAAGGGTCATCTAAACACTCCAGAATGACTTCAGGCGTTGTTCCAAGAGTCTCCAAGGGTCATCCAAGCACTCCAGAATGACTTCAGATGTTGTTCCAAGTGTCTCCAAGGGTCATCCAAGCGCTCCAGAATGACTCCACACGTTGTTCCAAGAGTCCGCAAGGGTCATCCAAGCACTCCAGAATGACTTCAGATGCCATTGCAAGCTCCAATGTACTTAGGATCACCATTTGGCATGTTTCACCAACATTTTCATGATTGTTTCAGTTTCTAGAAACCCTTCACTTCAAAGGCCATTTACTATAGCCTGCGTTGCTCTGATCGAAAATCCAAGAAATTTGCATCGTGCAACTTTTAATTTCCATTCCAACGGTGAAAAAATTAAGTCTCTAGCTCTTCTGGTTCAAAAGTTATGGCCGTTTGAAATTTCACATTTTTTCGGCAAAACAATTTTTTTTTCGTCAAAACAAGCGCTCCAGAATGACTCCACACGTTGTTTCAAGTGTCTCCAAGGGTCATACAAGCACTCCAGAATGACTTCAGGCGTTGTTCCAAGAGTCTCCAAGGGTCATCCAAGCACTCCAGAATGACTTCAGACGTTGTTCCAAGAGTCTCCAAGGTCATCCAAGCACTCCAGAATGACTTCAGACGTTGTTTCAAGAGTCCGCAAGGGTCATCCAAGCACTCCAGAATGACTTCAGATGCCATTGCAAGCTCCAATGTACTTAGGATCACCATTTGGCATGTTTCACCAACATTTTCATGATTGTTTCAGTTTCTAGAAACCCTTCACTTCAAAGGCCATTTACTATAGCCTGCGTTGCTCTGATCGAAAATCCAAGAAAATTTGCATTGTGCAACTTTTAATTTCCTTTCCAACGGTGAAAAAATTAAGTATCTAGCTCTTCTGGTTCAAAAGTTATGGCCGTTTGAAATTTCACATTTTTTCGGCAAAACAATTTTTTTTCGTCAAAACAAGCGCTCCAGAATGGCTCCACACGTTGTTTCAAGTGTCTCCAAGGGTCATCCAAGCACTCCAGAATGACTTCAGACGTTGTTTCAAGAGTCCCCAAGGGTCATCCAAGCACTCCAGAATGACTTCAGACGTTGTTCCAAGAGTCCCCAAGGGTCATCCAAGCACTCCAGAATGACTTCAGATGTTGTTCCAAGTGTCTCCAAGGGTCATCCAAGCGCTCCAGAATGACTCCACACGTTGTTCCAAGAGTCCGCAAGGGTCATCCAAGCACTCCAGAATGACTTCAGATGCCATTGCAAGCTCCAATGTACTTAGGATCACCATTTGGCATGTTTCACCAACATTTTCATGATTGTTTCAGTTTCTAGAAACCCTTCACTTCAAAGGCCATTTACTATAGCCTGCGTTGCTCTGATCGAAAATCCAAGAAAATTTGCATCGTGCAACTTTTAATTTCCATTCCAACGGTGAAAAAATTAAGTCTCTAGCTCTTCTGGTTCAAAAGTTATGGCCGTTTGAAATTTCACATTTTTTTCGGCAAAACAATTTTTTTTTCGTCAAAACAAGCGCTCCAGAATGACTCCACACGTTGTTTCAAGTGTCTCCAAGGGTCATCCAAGCACTCCAGAATGACTTTAGACGTTGTTCCAAGAGTCTCCAAGGGTCATCCAAGCACTCCAGAATGACATCAGACGTTGTTCCAAGTGTCTCCAAGGGTCATCCAAGCACTCCAGAATGACTTCAGACGTTGTTCCAAGAGTCCCCAAGGGTCCTTCAAGCACTCCAGAATGACTTCAGACGTTGTTCCAAGTGTCTCCAAGGGTCATCCAAGCACTCCAGAATGACTTCAGACGTTGTTTTAAGAGTCCCCAAGGGTCATCCAAGCACTCCGAAATGACTTCAGACGTTGTTCCAAGAGTCCCCAAGGGTCATCCAAGCACTCCAGAATGACTTCAGACGTTGTTCCAAGAGTCCCCAAGGGTCATCCAAGCACTCCAGAATGACTTCAGACGTTGTTCCAAGAGTCCCCAAGGGTCATCTAAACACTCCAGAATGACTTCAGGCGTTGTTCCAAGAGTCTCCAAGGGTCATCCAAGCACTCCAGAATGACTTCAGACGTTGTTCCAAGAGTCTCCAAGGGTCATCTAAACACTCCAGAATGACTTCAGGCGTTGTTCCAAGAGTCTCCAAGGGTCATCCAAGCACTCCAGAATGACTTCAGACGTTGTTCCAAGAGTCTCCAGGGTCATCTAAACACTCCAGAATGACTTCAGGCGTTGTTCCAAGAGTCTCCAAGGGTCATCCAAGCACTCCAGAATGACTTCAGATGTTGTTCCAAGTGTCTCCAAGGGTCATCCAAGCGCTCCAGAATGACTCCACACGTTGTTCCAAGAGTCCGCAAGGGTCATCCAAGCACTCCAGAATGACTTCAGATGCCATTGCAAGCTCCAATGTACTTAGGATCACCATTTGGCATGTTTCACCAACATTTTCATGATTGTTTCAGTTTCTAGAAACCCTTCACTTCAAAGGCCATTTACTATAGCCTGCGTTGCTCTGATCGAAAATCCAAGAAAATTTGCATCGTGCAACTTTTAATTTCCATTCCAACGGTGAAAAAATTAAGTCTCTAGCTCTTCTGGTTCAAAAGTTATGGCCGTTTGAAATTTCACATTTTTCGGCAAAACAATTTTTTTTTTTCGTCAAAACAAGCGCTCCAGAATGACTTCAGACGTTGTTCCAAGTGTCCCCATGGGTCATCCAAGCACTCCAGAATGACTTCAGACGTTGTTTCAAGAGTCCCCAAGGGTCATCCAAGCACTCCAGAATGATTTCAGACGTTGTTTCAAGAGTCCCCAAGGATCATCCAAGCACTCCAGAATGATTTCAGACGTTGTTTCAAGTGTCCCCAAGGGTCATCCAAGCACTCCAGAATGACTTCAGACGTTGTTCCAAGTATCTCCAAGGGTCATCCAAGCACTCCAGAATGACTTCAGACGTTGTTCCAAGAGTCTCCAAGGGTCATCTAAACACTCCAGAATGACTTCAGGCGTTGTTCCAAGTGTCCCCATGGGTCATCCAAGCACTCCAGAATGACTTCAGACGTTGTTCCAAGAGTCTCCAAGGGTCATCTAAACACTCCAGAATGACTTCAGGCGTTGTTCCAAGAGTCTCCAAGGGTCATCCAAGCACTCCAGAATGACTTCAGATGTTGTTCCAAGTGTCTCCAAGGGTCATCCAAGCGCTCCAGAATGACTCCACACGTTGTTCCAAGAGTCCGCAAGGGTCATCCAAGCACTCCAGAATGACTTCAGATGCCATTGCAAGCTCCTATGTACTTAGGATCACCATTTGGCATGTTTCACCAACATTTTCATGATTGTTTCAGTTTCTAGAAACCCTTCACTTCAAAGGCCATTTACTATAGCCTGCGTTGCTCTGATCGAAAATCCAAGAAAATTTGCATCGTGCAACTTTTAATTTCCATTCCAACGGTGAAAAAATTAAGTCTCTAGCTCTTCTGGTTCAAAAGTTATGGCCGTTTGAAATTTCACATTTTTTCGGCAAAACAATTTTTTTTTCGTCAAAACAAGCGCTCCAGAATGACTTCAGACGTTGTTCCAAGTGTCCCCATGGGTCATCCAAGCACTCCAGAATGACTTCAGACGTTGTTCCAAGAGTCTCCAAGGGTCATCCAAGCACTCCAGAATGACTTCAGATGCCATTGCAAGCTCCAATGTACTTAGGATCACCATTTGGCATGTTTCACCAACATTTTCATGATTGTTTCAGTTTCTAGAAACCCTTCACTTCAAAGGCCATTTACTATAGCCTGCGTTGCTCTGATCGAAAATCCAAGAAAATTTGCATCGTGCAACTTTTAATTTCCATTCCAACGGTGAAAAAATTAAGTCTCTAGCTCTTCTGGTTCAAAAGTTATGGCCGTTTGAAATTTCACATTTTTTCGGCAAAACAATTTTTTTTTCGTCAAAACAAGCGCTCCAGAATGACTCCACACGTTGTTTCAAGTGTCTCCAAGGGTCATACAAGCACTCCAGAATGACTTCAGGCGTTGTTCCAAGAGTCTCCAAGGGTCATCCAAGCACTCCAGAATGACTTCAGACGTTGTTCCAAGAGTCTCCAAGGTCATCCAAGCACTCCAGAATGACTTCAGACGTTGTTTCAAGAGTCCGCAAGGGTCATCCAAGCACTCCAGAATGACTTCAGATGCCATTGCAAGCTCCAATGTACTTAGGATCACCATTTGGCATGTTTCACCAACATTTTCATGATTGTTTCAGTTTCTAGAAACCCTTCACTTCAAAGGCCATTTACTATAGCCTGCGTTGCTCTGATCGAAATCCAAGAAAATTTGCATTGTGCAACTTTTAATTTCCTTTCCAACGGTGAAAAAATTAAGTATCTAGCTCTTCTGGTTCAAAAGTTATGGCCGTTTGAAATTTCACATTTTTTCGGCAAAACAATTTTTTTTTCGTCAAAACAAGCGCTCCAGAATGACTCCACACGTTGTTTCAAGTGTCTCCAAGGGTCATCCAAGCACTCCAGAATGACTTCAGACGTTGTTCCAAGAGTCCCCAAGGGTCATCCAAGCACTCCAGAATGTCTTCATACGTTGTTCCAAGAGTCCCCAAGGGTCATCCAAGCGCTCCAGAATAACTTCAGATGTTGTTCCAAGTGTCTCCAAGGGTCATCCAAGCACTCCAGAATGACTCCACACGTTGTTCCAAGTGTCTCCATGGGTCATCCAAGCACTCCAGAATGTCTTCAGACGTTGTTCCAAGAGTCCCCAAGGGTCATCCAAGCACTCCAGAATGACTTCAGATGTTGTTCCAAGTGTCTCCAAGGGTCATCCAAGCACTCCAGAATGACTCCACACGTTGTTCCAAGTGTCTCCAAGGGTCATACAAGCACTCCAGAATGACTTCAGACGTTGTTCCAAGTGTCCCCAAGGGTCATCAAAGCACTCCAGAATGACTTCAGACGTTGTTCCAAGAGTCCTTAAGGGTCATCCAAGCACTCCAGAATGACTTCAGACGTTGTTCCAAGTGTCCCCAAGGGTCATCAAAGCACTCCAGAATGACTTCAGACGTTGTTCCAAGTGTCCCCATGGGTCATCAAAGCACTCCAGAATGACTTCAGACGTTGTTTCAACAGTCCGCAAGGGTCATCCAAGCACTCCAGAATGACTCCAGATGCCATTGCAAGCTCCAATGTACTTAGGATCACCATTTGGCATGTTTCACAACATTTTCATGATTGTTTCAGTTTCTAGAAACCCTTCACTTCAAAGGCCATTTACTATAGCCTGCGTTGCTCTGATCGAAAATCCAAGTAGATTTGCATCGTGCAACTTTTAATTTCCTTTCCAACGGTGAAAAAATTAAGTCTCTAGCTCTTCTGGTTCAAAAGTTATGGCCGTTTGAAATTTCACCTTTTTTCGGCAAAACAATTTTTTTTCGTCAAAACAAGCACTCCAGAATGACTCCACACGTTGTTTCAAGTGTCTCCAAGGGTCATCCAAGCACTCCAGAATGACTTCAGACGTGGTTCCAAGGATCCCCAAGGGTCATCCAAGCACTCCAGAATGTCTTCAGACGTTGTTCCAAGAGTCCCCAAGGGTCATCCAAGCACTCCAGAATGACTTCAGACGTTGTTCCAAGAGTCCCCAAGGGTCATCCAAGCACTCCAGAATGACTTCAGACGTTGTTCCAAGTGTCTCCAAGGGTCATCCAAGCACTCCAGAATGACTTCAGACGTTGTTCCAAGTATCTCCAAGGGTCATCCAAGCACTCCAGAATGACTTCAGACGTTGTTCCAAGTATCTCCAAGGGTCATCCTAGCACTCCAGAATGACTTCAGACGTTGTTCCAAGAGTCTCCAAGGGCATCCAAGCACTCCAGAATGACTTCAGACGTTGTTCCAAGAGTCTCCAAGGGGCATCCAAGCACTCCAGAATGACTTCAAATACTATTGCAAGCTCCAATGTACTTAGGATCACCATTTGGCATGTTTCACCAACATTTTAATGCTTGTCTCAGTTTCTAGAAACCCTTCACTTCAAAGGCCATTTACTATAGCCTGCGTTGCTCTGATCGAAAATCCAAGAAAATTTGCATCGTGCAACTTTTAATTTCCTTTCCAACGGTGAAAAAATTAAGTCTCTAGCTCTTCTGGTTCAAAAGTTATGGCCGTTTGAAATTTCACCTTTTTTCGGCAAAACAATTTTTTTCGTCAAAACAAGCACTCCAGAATGACTTCAGACGTTGTTCCAAGTATCTCCAAGGGTCATCCTAGCACTCCAGAATGACTTCAGACGTTGTTCCAAGAGTCTCCAAGGGTCATCCAAGCACTCCAGAATGACTTCAGACGTTGTTCCAAGAGTCCCCAAGGGTCATACAAGCACTCCAGAATGACTTCAGATGTTGTTCCAAGTGTCTCCAAGGGTCATCCAAGCACTCCAGAATGACTTCAGGCGTTGTTCCAAGTGTCCCCATGGGTCTTCCAAGCACTCAAGAATGACTTCAGACGTTGTTCCAAGAGTCTCCAAGGGTCATCCAAGCACTCCAGAATGACTTCAGACGTTGTTCCAAGTATCTCCAAGGGTCATCCTAGCACTCCAGAATGACTTCAGACGTTGTTCCAAGAGTCTCCAAGGGCATCCAAGCACTCCAGAATGACTTCAGACGTTGTTCCAAGAGTCTCCAAGGGTCATCCAAGCACTCCAGAATGACTCCAGATGCCATTGCAAGCTCCAATGTACTTAGGATCACCATTTGGCATGTTTCACCAACATTTTCATGATTGTTTCAGTTTCTAGAAACCCTTCACTTCAAAGGCCATTTACTATAGCCTGCGTTGCTCTGATCGAAAATCCAAGTAAATTTGCATCGTGCAACTTTTAATTTCCTTTCCAACGGTGAAAAAATTAAGTCTCTAGCTCTTCTGGTTCAAAAGTTATGGCCGTTTGAAATTTCACCTTTTTTCGGCAAAACAAATTTTTTCGTCAAAACAAGCACTCCAGAATGACTTCAGACGTTGTTCCAAGTGTCTCCAAGGGTCATCCAAGCACTCCAGAATGACTTCAGACGTTGTTCAAGTGTCTCCAAGGGTCATCCAAGCACTCCAGAATGACTTCAGACGTTGTTCCAAGTATCTCCAAGGGTCATCCTAGCACTCCAGAATGACTTCAGACGTTGTTCCAAGTATCTCCAAGGGTCATCCTAGCACTCCAGAATGACTTCAGACGTTGTTCCAAGAGTCTCCAAGGGCATCCAAGCACTCCAGAATGACTTCAGACGTTGTTCCAAGAGTCTCCAAGGGGCATCCAAGCACTCCAGAATGACTTCAAATACTATTGCAAGCTCCAATGTACTTAGGATCACCATTGGCATGTTTCACCAACATTTTAATGCTTGTTTTAGTTTATAGAAACCCTTCACTTCAGAGGCCATTTACTATAGCCTGCGTTGCTCTGATCGAAAATCCAAGAAAATTTGCATTGTGCAACTTTTAATTTCCTTTCCAACGGTTGAAAAAATTAAGTCTCTAGCTCTTCTGGTTCAAAAGTTATGGCCGTTTGAAATTTCACCTTTTTTCGGCAAAACAAATTTTTTTCGTCAAAACAAGCACTCCAGAATGACTTCAGACGTTGTTCCAAGTGTCTCCAAGGGTCATCCAAGCACTCCAGAATGACTTCAGACGTTGTTCCAAGTATCCAAGGGTCATCCAAGCACTCCAGAATGACTTCAGACGTTGTTCCAAGTATCTCCAAGGGTCATCCTAGCACTCCAGAATGACTTCAGACGTTGTTCCAAGAGTCTCCAAGGGCATCCAAGCACTCCAGAATGACTTCAGACGTTGTTCCAAGAGTCTCCAGGGGCATCCAAGCACTCCAGAATGACTTCAAATACTATTGCAAGCTCCAATGTACTTAGGATCACCATTTGGCATGTTTCACCAACATTTTAATGCTTGTTTCAGTTTCTAGAAACCCTTCACTTCAAAGGCCATTTACTATAGCCTGCGTTGCTCTGATCGAAAATCCAAGAAAATTTGCATCGTGCAACTTTTAATTTCCTTTCCAACGGTGAAAAAATTAAGTCTCTAGCTCTTCTGGTTCAAAAGTTATGGCCGTTTGAAATTTCACCTTTTTTCGGCAAAACAAATTTTTTTCGTCAAAACAAGCACTCCAGAATGACTTCAGACGTTGTTCCAAGTATCTCCAAGGGTCATCCTAGCACTCCAGAATGACTTCAGACGTTGTTCCAAGAGTCTCCAAGGGTCATCCAAGCACTCCAGAATGACTTCAGACGTTGTTCCAAGAGTCCCCAAGGGTCATCCAAGCACTCCAGAATGACTTCAGATGTTGTTCCAAGTGTCTCCAAGGGTCATCCAAGCACTCCAGAATGACTTCAGGCGTTGTTCCAAGTGTCCCCATGGGTCTTCCAAGCACTCAAGAATGACTTCAGACGTTGTTCCAAGAGTCTCAAGGGTCATCCAAGCACTCCAGAATGACTTCAGACGTTGTTCCAAGTATCTCCAAGGGTCATCCTAGCACTCCAGAATGACTTCAGACGTTGTTCCAAGAGTCTCCAAGGGCATCCAAGCACTCCAGAATGACTTCAGACGTTGTTCCAAGAGTCTCCAAGGGTCATCCAAGCACTCCAGAATGACTCCAGATGCCATTGCAAGCTCCAATGTACTTAGGATCACCATTTGGCATGTTTCACCAACATTTTCATGATTGTTTCAGTTTCTAGAAACCTTCACTTCAAAGGCCATTTACTATAGCCTGCGTTGCTCTGATCGAAAATCCAAGAAAATTTGCATCGTGCAACTTTTAATTTCCTTTCCAACGGTGAAAAAATTAAGTCTCTAGCTTTCTGGTTCAAAGTTATGGCCGTTTGAAATTTCACCTTTTTTCGGCAAAACAAATTTTTTTCGTCAAAACAAGCACTCCAGAATGACTTCAGACGTTGTTCCAAGTATCTCCAAGGGTCATCCTAGCACTCCAGAATGACTTCAGACGTTGTTCCAAGAGTCTCCAAGGGTCATCCAAGCACTCCAGAATGACTTCAGACGTTGTTCCAAGAGTCCCCAAGGGTCATACAAGCACTCCAGAATGACTTCAGATGTTGTTCCAAGTGTCTCCAAGGGTCATCCAAGCACTCCAGAATGACTTCAGACGTTGTTCCAAGTGTCTCCAAGGGTCATCCAAGCACTCCAGAATGACTTCAGACGTTGTTCCAAGTATCTCCAAGGGTCATCCAAGCACTCCAGAATGACTTCAGACGTTGTTCAAGTATCTCCAAGGGTCATCCTAGCACTCCAGAATGACTTCAGACGTTGTTCCAAGAGTCTCCAAGGGCATCCAAGCACTCCAGAATGACTTCAGACGTTGTTCCAAGAGTCTCCAAGGGGCATCCAAGCACTCCAGAATGACTTCAAATACTATTGCAAGCTCCAATGTACTTAGGATCACCATTTGGCATGTTTCACCAACATTTTAATGCTTGTTTCAGTTTCTAGAAACCCTTCACTTCAAAGGCCATTTACTATAGCCTGCGTTGCTCTGATCGAAAATCCAAGAAAATTTGCATCGTGCAACTTTTAATTTCCTTTCCAACGGTGAAAAAATTAAGTCTCTAGCTCTTCTGGTTCAAAAGTTATGGCCGTTTGAAATTTCACCTTTTTTCGGCAAAACAAATTTTTTCGTCAAAACAAGCACTCCAGAATGACTTCAGACGTTGTTCCAAGTATCTCCAAGCGTCATCCTAGCACTCCAGAATGACTTCAGACGTTGTTCCAAGAGTCTCCAAGGGTCATCCAAGCACTCCAGAATGACTTCAGACGTTGTTCCAAGAGTCCCCAAGGGTCATACAAGCACTCCAGAATGACTTCAGATGTTGTTCCAAGTGTCTCCAAGGGTCATCCAAGCACTCAGAATGACTTCAGGCGTTGTTCCAAGTGTCCCCATGGGTCTTCCAAGCACTCAAGAATGACTTCAGACGTTGTTCCAAGAGTCTCCAAGGGTCATCCAAGCACTCCAGAATGACTTCAGACGTTGTTCCAAGTATCTCCAAGGGTCATCCTAGCACTCCAGAATGACTTCAGACGTTGTTCCAAGAGTCTCCAAGGGCATCCAAGCACTCCAGAATGACTTCAGACGTTGTTCCAAGAGTCTCCAAGGGTCATCCAAGCACTCCAGAATGACTCCAGATGCCATTGCAAGCTCCAATGTACTTAGGATCACCATTTGGCATGTTTCACCAACATTTTCATGATTGTTTCAGTTTCTAGAAACCCTTCACTTCAAAGGCCATTTACTATAGCCTGCGTTGCTCTGATCGAAAATCCAAGTAAATTTGCATCGTCAACTTTTAATTTCCTTTCCAACGGTGAAAAAATTAAGTCTCTAGCTCTTCTGGTTCAAAAGTTATGGCCGTTTGAAATTTCACCTTTTTTTCGGCAAAACAAATTTTTTTCGTCAAAACAAGCACTCCAGAATGACTTCAGACGTTGTTCCAAGTGTCTCCAAGGGTCATCCAAGCACTCCAGAATGACTCAGACGTTGTTCCAAGTGTCTCCAAGGGTCATCCAAGCACTCCAGAATGACTTCAGACGTTGTTCCAAGTATCTCCAAGGGTCATCCTAGCACTCCAGAATGACTTCAGACGTTGTTCCAAGTATCTCCAAGGGTCATCCTAGCACTCCAGAATGACTTCAGACGTTGTTCCAAGAGTCTCCAAGGGCATCCAAGCACTCCAGAATGACTTCAGACGTTGTTCCAAGAGTCTCCAAGGGGCATCCAAGCACTCCAGAATGACTTCAAATACTATTGCAAGCTCCAATGTACTTAGGATCACCATTTGGCATGTTTCACCAACATTTTAATGCTTGTTTTAGTTTATAGAAACCCTTCACTTCAGAGGCCATTTACTATAGCCTGCGTTGCTCTGATCGAAAATCCAAGAAAATTTGCATTGTGCAACTTTTAATTTCCTTTCCAACGGTGAAAAAATAAAGTCTCTAGCTCTTCTGGTTCAAAAGTTATGGCCGTTTGAAATTTCACCTTTTTCGGCAAAACAAATTTTTTTCGTCAAAACAAGCACTCCAGAATGACTTCAGACGTTGTTCCAAGTGTCTCCAAGGGTCATCCAAGCACTCCAGAATGACTTCAGACGTTGTTCCAAGTATCTCCAAGGGTCATCCAAGCACTCCAGAATGACTTCAGACGTTGTTCCAAGTATCTCCAAGGGTCATCCTAGCACTCCAGAATGACTTCAGACGTTGTTCCAAGAGTCTCCAAGGGCATCCAAGCACTCCAGAATGACTTCAGACGTTGTTCCAAGAGTCTCCAAGGGGCATCCAAGCACTCCAGAATGACTTCAAATACTATTGCAAGCTCCAATGTACTTAGGATCACCATTTGGCATGTTTCACCAACATTTTAATGCTTGTTTCAGTTTCTAGAAACCCTTCACTTCAAAGGCCATTTACTATAGCCTGCGTTGCTCTGATCGAAAATCCAAGAAAATTTGCATCGTGCAACTTTTAATTTCCTTTCCAACGGTGAAAAAATTAAGTCTCTAGCTCTTCTGGTTCAAAAGTTATGGCCGTTTGAAATTTCACTTTTTTCGGCAAAACAAATTTTTTCGTCAAAACAAGCACTCCAGAATGACTTCAGACGTTGTTCCAAGTATCTCCAAGGGTCATCCTAGCACTCCAGAATGACTTCAGACGTTGTTCCAAGAGTCTCCAAGGGTCATCCAAGCACTCCAGAATGACTTCAGACGTTGTTCCAAGAGTCCCCAAGGGTCATACAAGCACTCCAGAATGACTTCAGATGTTGTTCCAAGTGTCTCCAAGGGGTCATCCAAGCACTCCAGAATGACTTCAGGCGTTGTTCAAGTGTCCCCATGGGTCTTCCAAGCACTCAAGAATGACTTCAGACGTTGTTCCAAGAGTCTCCAAGGGTCATCCAAGCACTCCAGAATGACTTCAGACGTTGTTCCAAGTATCTCCAAGGGTCATCCTAGCACTCCAGAATGACTTCAGACGTTGTTCCAAGAGTCTCCAAGGGCATCCAAGCACTCCAGAATGACTTCAGACGTTGTTCCAAGAGTCTCCAAGGGTCATCCAAGCACTCCAGAATGACTCCAGATGCCATTGCAAGCTCCAATGTACTTAGGATCACCATTTGGCATGTTTCACCAACATTTTCATGATTGTTTCAGTTTCTAGAAACCCTTCACTTCAAAGGCCATTTACTATAGCCTGCGTTGCTCTGATCGAAAATCCAAGAAATTTGCATTGTGCAACTTTTAATTTCCTTTCCAACGGTGAAAAAATTAAGTCTCTAGCTCTTCTGGTTCAAAAGTTATGGCCGTTTGAAATTTCACCTTTTTTCGGCAAAACAAATTTTTTTCGTCAAAACAAGCACTCCAGAATGACTTCAGACGTTGTTCCAAGTGTCTCCAAGGGTCATCCAAGCACTCCAGAATGACTTCAGACGTTGTTTCAAGAGTCCCCAAGGGTCATCCAAGCACTCCAGAATGACTTCAGACGTTGTTCCAAGAGTCCCCAAGGGTCATCCAAGCACTCCAGAATGACTTCAGATGTTGTTCCAAGTGTCTCCAAGGGTCATCCAAGCGCTCCAGAATGACTCCCACGTTGTTCCAAGAGTCCGCAAGGGTCATCCAAGCACTCCAGAATGACTTCAGATGCCATTGCAAGCTCCAATGTACTTAGGATCACCATTTGGCATGTTTCACCAACATTTTCATGATTGTTTCAGTTTCTAGAAACCCTTCACTTCAAAGGCCATTTACTATAGCCTGCGTTGCTCTGATCGAAAATCCAAGAAAATTTGCATCGTGCAACTTTTAATTTCCATTCCAACGGTGAAAAAATTAAGTCTCTAGCTCTTCTGGTTCAAAAGTTATGGCCGTTTGAAATTTCACATTTTTTCGGCAAAACAATTTTTTTTTCGTCAAAACAAGCGCTCCAGAATGACTTCAGACGTTGTTCCAAGTGTCTCCAAGGGTCATACAAGCACTCCAGAATGACTTCAGACGTTGTTCCAAGAGTCCCCAAGGGTCATCCAAGCACTCCAGAATGACTCCACACGGTGTTTCAAGTGTCTCCAAGGGTCATCCAAGCACTCCAGAATGACTTCAGACGTTGTTTCAAGTGTCTCCAAGGGTCATCCAAGCACTCCAGAGTGACTCCACACGTTGTTCCAAGTGTCTCCAAGGGTCATCCAAGCACTCCAGAATGACTTCAGACGTTGTTCCAAGTGTCTCCAAGGGTCATCCAAGTACTCCAGAATGACTTCATACGTTGTTCCAAGTGTCCCCAAGGGTCATCCAAGCACTCCAGAGTGACTCCACACGTTGTTCCAAGTGTCTCCAAGGGTCATCCAAGCACTCCAGAGTGACTCCACACGTTGTTTCAAGTGTCTCCAAGGGTCATCCAAGCACTCCAGAATGACTTCAGACGTTGTTCCAAGTGTCTCCAAGGGTCATCCAAGTACTCCAGAATGATTTCAGACGTTGTTTCAAGAGTCCCCAAGGGTCATCCAAGCACTCCAGAATGACTTCAGACGTTGTTCCAAGTGTCTCCAAGGGTCATCCAAGTACTCCAGAATGACTTCAGATGCTATTGCAAGCTCCAATGTACTTAGGATCACCATTTGGCATGTTTTACCAACATTTTAATGTTTGTTTTAGTTTATAGAAAACCTTCACTTTAGAGGCCATTTACTGTATCCCGCGTTGCTCTGATCAAAAATCCAAGAAAATTTGCATTCTGCAACTTTTAATTTCCTTTCCAACGGTGAAAAAATTAAGTCTCTAGCTCTTCTGGTTCAAAAGTTATGGCCGTTTGAAATTTCACCTTTTTTCGCCAAAACAATTTTTTTTCGTCAAAACAAGCGCTCCAGAATGACTCCACACGTTGTTCCAAGTGTCTCCAAGGGTCATCCAAGCACTCCAGAATGACTTCAGACGTTGTTCCAAGAGTCTCCAAGGGTCATCTAAGCACTCTAGAATGACTTCAGACGTTGTTTCAAGAGTCCCCAAGGGTCATCCAAGCACTCCAGAATGACTTCAGACGTTGTTCCAAGAGTCCCCAAGGGTCATCCAAGCACTCCAGAATGACTTCAGATGCTATTGCAAGCTCCAATGTAGTTAGGATCACCATTTGGCATGTTTCACCAACATTTTCATGATTTTTTTAGTTTCTAGAAACCCTTCACTTCAAAGGCCATTTACTATAGCCTGCGTTGCTCTGATCGAAAATCCATGAAAATTTGCATTGTGCAACTTTTAATTTCCTTTCCAACGGTGAAAAAAATTAAGTCTCTAGCTCTTCTGGTTCAAAAGTTATGGCCATTTGAAATTTCACATTTTTTCGGAAAAACAATTTTTTTTCGTCAAAACAAGCGCTCCAGAATGACTCCACACGGTGTTTCAAGTGTCTCCAAGGGTCATCCAAGCACTCCAGAATGACTTCAGACGTTGTTTCAAGTGTCTCCAAGGGTCATCCAAGCACTCCAGAGTGACTCCACACGTTGTTCCAAGTGTCTCCAAGGGTCATCCAAGCACTCCAGAATGACTTCAGACGTTGTTCCAAGTGTCTCCAAGGGTCATCCAAGTACTCCAGAATGACTTCATACGTTGTTCCAAGTGTCCCCAAGGGTCATCCAAGCACTCCAGAGTGACTCCACACGTTGTTCCAAGTGTCTCCAAGGGTCATCCAAGCACTCCAGAGTGACTCCACACGTTGTTCCAAGTGTCTCCAAGGGTCATCCAAGCACTCCAGAATGACTTCAGACGTTGTTCCAAGTGTCTCCAAGGGTCATCCAAGTACTCCAGAATGATTTCAGACGTTGTTTCAAGAGTCCCCAAGGGTCATCCAAGCACTCCAGAATGACTTCAGACGTTGTTCCAAGAGTCCCCAAGGGTCATCCAAGCACTCCAGAATGACTTCAGATGCTATTGCAAGCTCCAATGTAGTTAGGATCACCATTTGGCATGTTTCACCAACATTTTCATGATTTTTTTTAGTTTCTAGAAACCCTTCACTTCAAAGGCCATTTACTATAGCCTGCGTTGCTCTGATCGAAAATCCAAGAAAATTTGCATTGTGCAACTTTTAATTTCCTTTCCAACGGTGAAAAAATTAAGTCTCTAGCTCTTCTGGTTCAAAAGATATGGCCGTTTGAAATTTCACATTTTTTCGCCAAAACAATTTTTTTTCGTCAAAACAAGCGCTCCAGAATGACTCCACACGTTGTTCCAAGTGTCTCCAAGGGTCATCCAAGCACTCCAGAATGACTTCAGACGTTGTTCCAAGAGTCTCCAAGGGTCATCTAAGCACTCTAGAATGACTTCAGACGTTGTTTCAAGAGTCCCCAAGGGTCATCCAAGCACTCCAGAATGACTTCAGACGTTGTTCCAAGAGTCCCCAAGGGTCATCCAAGCACTCCAGAATGACTTCAGATGCTATTGCAAGCTCCAATGTAGTTAGGATCACCATTTGGCATGTTTCACCAACATTTTCATGATTTTTTTAGTTTCTAGAAACCCTTCACTTCAAAGGCCATTTACTATAGCCTGCGTTGCTCTGATCGAAAATCCAAGAAAATTTGCATGGTGCAACTTTTAATTTCCTTTCCAACGGTGAAAAAATTAAGTCTCTAGCTCTTCTGGTTCAAAAGTTATGGCCATTTGAAGTTTCACATTTTTTCGGCAAAACTAATTTTTTTCGTCAAAACAAGCGCTCCAGAATGACTTTAGACGTTGTTTCAAGTGTCTCCAAGGGTCATCCAAGCACTCCAGAATGACTTTAGACGTTGTTCCAAGAGTCTCCAAGGGTCATCCAAACACTCCAGATTGACTTCAGACGTTGTTCAAAGTGTCCCCAAGGGTCATCCATGCACTCCAGAATGACTTCAGACGTTGTTCCAAGAGTCTCCAAGGGTCATCCAAGCACTCCAGAATGACTTTAGACGTTGTTCCAAGAGTCTCCAAGGGTCATCCAAGCACTCCAGAATGACTTCAGATGCTATTGCAAGCTCCACTGTACTTAGGATCACCATTTGGCATGTTTCACCAACATTTTAAGGTTTGTTTTAGTTTATAGAAACCCTTCACTTCAGAGGCCATTTACTATATCCTGCGATGCTCTGATCGAAAATCCAAGAAAATTTGCATTGTGCAACTTTTAATTTCCTTTCCAACGGTGAAAAAATTAAGTCTCTAGCTCTTCTGGTTCAAAAGTTATGGCCATTTGAAGTTTCACATTTTTTCGGCAAAACTAATTTTTTTCGTCAAAACAAGCGCTCCAGAATGACTTCAGACGTTGTTCCAAGTGTCTCCAAGGGTCATTCAAGCACTCCAAAATGACTTCAGACGTTGTTCCAAGAGTCTCCAAGGGTCATCCAAGCACTCCAGAATGACTTCAGATGCTATTGCAAGCTCCACTGTACTTAGGATCACCATTTGGCATGTTTCACCAACATTTTAAGGTTTGTTTTAGTGTATAGAAACCCTTCACTTCAGAGGCCATTTACTATATCCTGCGATGCTCTGATCGAAAATCCAAGAAAATTTGCATTGTGCAACTTTTAATTTCCTTTCCAACGCTGAAAAAATTAAGTCTCTAGCTCTTCTGGTTCAAAAGTTATGGCCATTTGAAGTTTCACATTTTTTCGGCAAAACAAATTTTTTTCGTCAAAACAAGCGCTCCAGAATGACTCCACACGTTGTTTCAAGTGTCTCCAAGGGTCATCCAAGCACTCCAGAATGACTTTAGACGTTGTTCCAAGAGTCTCCAAGGGTCATCCAAGCACTCCAGAATGACTTCAGATGCTATTGCAAGCTCCACTGTACTTAGGATCACCATTTGGCATGTTTCACCAACATTTTAAGGTTTGTTTTAGTTTATAGAAACCCTTCATTTCAGAGGCCATTTACTATATCCTGCGATGCTCTGATCGAAAATCCAAGGAAATTTGCATTGTGCAACTTTTAATTTCCTTTCCAACGGTGAAAAAATTAAGTCTCTAGCTCTTCTGGTTCAAAAGTTATGGCCGTTTGAAATTTCACCTTTCTTCGGCAAAACAAATTTTTTTCGTCAAAACAAGCGCTCCAGAATGACTTCAGACGTTGTTCCAAGTGTCTCCAAGGGTCATTCAAGCACTCCGAAATGACTTCAGACGTTGTTCCAAGAGTCTCCAAGGGTCATCCAAACACTCCAGATTGACTTCAGATGCTATTGCAAGCTCCCCTGTACTTAGGATCACCATTTGGCATGTTTCACCAACATTTTAAGGTTTGTTTTAGTTTATAGAAACCCTTCATTTCAGAGGCCATTTACTATATCCTGCGATGCTCTGATCGAAAATCCAAGGAAATTTGCATTGTGCAACTTTTAATTTCCTTTCCAACGGTGAAAAAATTAAGTCTCTAGCTCTTCTGGTTCAAAAGTTATGGCCGTTTGAAATTTCACCTTTCTTCGGCAAAACAAATTTTTTTCGTCAAAACAAGCGCTCCAGAATGACTTCAGACGTTGTTTCAAGTGTCTCCAAGGGTCATCCAAGCACTCCAGAATGACTTTAGACGTTGTTCCAAGAGTCTCCAAGGGTCATCCAAGCACTCCAGAATGACTTCAGATGCTATTGCAAGCTCCACTGTACTTAGGATCACCATTTGGCATGTTTCACCAACATTTTAAGGTTTGTTTTAGTTTATAGAAACCCTTCATTTCAGAGGCCATTTACTATATCCTGCGATGCTCTGATCGAAAATCCAAGGAAATTTGCATTGTGCAACTTTTAATTTCCTTTCCAACGGTGAAAAAATTAAGTCTCTAGCTCTTCTGGTTCAAAAGTTATGGCCATTTGAAGTTTCACATTTTTTCGGCAAAACAATTTTTTTCGTCAAAACAAGCGCTCCAGAATGACTCCACACGTTGTTTCAAGTGTCTCCAAGGGTCATCCAAGCACTCCAGAATGACTTTAGACGTTGTTCCAAGAGTCTCCAAGGGTCATCCAAGCACTCCAGAATGACTTCAGATGCTATTGCAAGCTCCACTGTACTTAGGATCACCATTTGGCATGTTTCACCAACATTTTAAGGTTTGTTTTAGTTTATAGAAACCCTTCACTTCAGAGGCCATTTACTATATCCTGCGATGCTCTGATCGAAAATCCAAGAAAATTTGCATTGTGCAACTTTTAATTTCCTTCCAACGGTGAAAAAATTAAGTCTCTAGCTCTTCTGGTTCAAAAGTTATGGCCATTTGAAGTTTCACATTTTTTCGGCAAAACTAATTTTTTCGTCAAAACAAGCGCTCCAGAATGACTTCAGACGTTGTTCCAAGTGTCTCCAAGGGTCATTCAAGCACTCCAAAATGACTTCAGACGTTGTTCCAAGAGTCTCCAAGGGTCATCCAAGCACTCCAGAATGACTTCAGATGCTATTGCAAGCTCCACTGTACTTAGGATCACCATTTGGCATGTTTCACCAACATTTTAAGGTTTGTTTTAGTGTATAGAAACCCTTCACTTCAGAGGCCATTTACTATATCCTGCGATGCTCTGATCGAAAATCCAAGAAAATTTGCATTGTGCAACTTTTAATTTCCTTTCCAACGGTGAAAAAGTTAAGTCTCTAGCTCTTCTGGTTCAAAAGTTATGGCCGTTTGAAATTTCACCTTTTTTCGGCAAAACAAATTTTTTTCGTCAAAACAAGCGCTCCAGAATGACTTCAGACGTTGTTCCAAGTGTCTCCAAGGGTCATCAAGCACTCCAAAATGACTTCAGACGTTGTTCCAAGAGTCTCCAAGGGTCATCCAAGCACTCCAGAATGACTTCAGATGCTATTGCAAGCTCCACTGTACTTAGGATCACCATTTGGCATGTTTCACCAACATTTTAAGGTTTGTTTTAGTTTATAGAAACCTTCACTTCAGAGGCCATTTACTATATCCTGCGATGCTCTGATCGAAAATCCAAGAAAATTTGCATTGTGCAACTTTTAATTTCCTTTCCAACGGTGAAAAAATTAAGTCTCTAGCTCTTCTGGTTCAAAAGTTATGGCCATTTGAAGTTTCACATTTTTTCGGCAAAACTAATTTTTTTCGTCAAAACAAGCGCTCCAGAATGACTTCAGACGTTGTTCCAAGTGTCTCCAAGGGTCATTCAAGCACTCCAAAATGACTTCAGACGTTGTTCCAAGAGTCTCCAAGGGTCATCCAAGCACTCCAGAATGACTTCAGATGCTATTGCAAGCTCCACTGTACTTAGGATCACCATTTGGCATGTTTCACCAACATTTTAAGGTTTGTTTTAGTGTATAGAAACCCTTCACTTCAGAGGCCATTTACTATATCCTGCGATGCTCTGATCGAAAATCCAAGAAAATTTGCATTGTGCAACTTTTAATTTCCTTTCCAACGGTGAAAAAGTTAAGTCTCTAGCTCTTCTGGTTCAAAAGTTATGGCCGTTTGAAATTTCACCTTTTTTCGGCAAAACAAATTTTTTCGTCAAAACAAGCGCTCCAGAATGACTTCAGACGTTGTTCCAAGTGTCTCCAAGGGTCATTCAAGCACTCCAAAATGACTTCAGACGTTGTTCCAAGAGTCTCCAAGGGTCATCCAAGCACTCCAGAATGACTTCAGATGCTATTGCAAGCTCCACTGTACTTAGGATCACCATTGGCATGTTTCACCAACATTTTAAGGTTTTTTTAGTGTATAGAAACCCTTCTTCAGAGGCCATTTACTATATCCTGCGATGCTCTGATCGAAAATCCAAGAAAATTGCATTGTGCAACTTTTAATTCCTTTCCACGGTGAAAAAGTTAAGTCTCTAGCTCTTCTGGTTCAAAAGTTATGGCCGTTTGAAATTTCACCTTTTTTCGGCAAAACAAAATTTTTTCGTCAAAACAAGCGCTCCAGAATGACTTCAGACGTTGTTCCAAGTGTCTCCAAGGGTCATTCAAGCACTCCAAAATGACTTCAGACGTTGTTCCAAGAGTCCTCAAGGGTCATCCAAACACTCCAGATTGACTTCAGATGCTATTGCAAGCTCCCCTGTACTTGGATCACCATTTGGCATGTTTCACCAACATTTAAGGTTTGTTTTAGTTATAGAAACCTTCACTTCAGAGGCCTACTATATCTGCGATGCTCTGATCGAAAATCCAAGAAAATTTGCACTGTGCAACTTTTAATTTCCTTTCCAACGGTGAAAAAATTAAGTCTCTAGCTCTTTGGTTCAAAAGTTATGGCCGTTTGAAATTTCACTTTTTTCGGCAAAACAAATTTTTTCGTCAAAACAAGCGCTCCAGAATGACTTCAGACGTTGTTCCAAGTGTCTCCAAGGGTCATCAAGCACTCCGAAATGACTTCAGACGTTGTTCCAAGAGTCTCCAAGGGTCATCCAAACACTCCAGATGACTTCAGATGCTATTGCAAGCTCCCTGTACTTAGGATCACCATTTGGCATGTTTCACCAACATTTTAGGTTGTTTGTTAGTTTATAGAAACCTTCACTTCAGAGGCCATTTACTATATCCTGCGATGCTCTGATCGAAAATCCAAGAAAATTTGCATTGTGCAACTTTTAATTTCCTTTCCAACGGTGAAAAAATTAAGTCTCTAGCTCTTCTGGTTCAAAAGTTATGGCCATTTGAAGTTTCACATTTTTCGGCAAAACAAATTTTTTTCGTCAAAAACAAGCGCTCCAGAATGACTCCACACGTTGTTCAAGTGTCTCCAAGGGTCATCCAAGCACTCCAGAATGACTTTAGACGTTGTTCCAAGAGTCTCCAAGGGTCATCCAACACTCCAGAATGACTTCAGATGCTATTGCAAGCTCCTGTACTTAGGATCACCATTGGCATGTTTCACCAACATTTTAAGGTTTGTTTTAGTGTATAGAACCCTTCACTTCAGAGGCCATTTACTATATCCTGCGATGCTCTGATCGAAAATCCAAGAAAATTGCATTGTGCAACTTTTAATTTCCTTTCCAACGGTGAAAAAGTTAAGTCTCTAGCTCTTCTGGTTCAAAAGTTATGGCCGTTGAAATTTCACCTTTTTTCGGCAAAACAAATTTTTTTCGTCAAAACAAGCGCTCCAGAATGACTTCAGACGTTGTTCCAAGTGTCTCCAAGGGTCATTCAAGCACTCCAAAATGACTTCAGACGTTGTTCCAAGAGTCTCCAAGGGTCATCCAAGCACTCCAGAATGACTTCAGATGCTATTGCAAGCTCCACTGTACTTAGGATCACCATTTGGCATGTTTCACCAACATTTTAAGGTTTGTTTTAGTGTATAGAAACCCTTCACTTCAGAGGCCATTTACTATATCCTGCGATGCTCTGATCGAAAATCCAAGAAAATTTGCATTGTGCAACTTTTAATTTCCTTTCCAACGGTGAAAAAATTAAGTCTCTAGCTCTTCTGGTTCAAAAGTTATGGGCATTTGAAATTTCACATTTTTTCGGCAAAACAATTTTTTTTCGTCAAAACAAGCGCTCCAGAATGACTTCAGACGTTGTTCCAAGTGTCTCCAAGGGTCATTCAAGCACTCCAAAATGACTTCAGACGTTGTTCCAAGAGTCTCCAAGGGTCATCCAAGCACTCCAGAATGACTTCAGATGCTATTGCAAGCTCCACTGTACTTAGGATCACCATTTGGCATGTTCACCAACATTTTAAGGTTTGTTTTAGTTTATAGAAACCCTTCACTTCAGAGGCCATTACTATATCCCGCGATGCTCTGATCGAAAATCCAAGAAAATTTGCATTGTGCAACTTTTAA
This sequence comes from Anopheles merus, assembly GCF_017562075.2. Taxonomy (NCBI): domain Eukaryota; kingdom Metazoa; phylum Arthropoda; class Insecta; order Diptera; family Culicidae; genus Anopheles; species Anopheles merus. Next base: position 5,197 of record NW_024427697.1, on the reverse strand, counting down.
TTTCTTTCCAACGGTGAAAAAATTAAGTCTCTAGCTTCTGGTTCAAAAGTTATGGCCATTTGAAGTTTCACATTTTTTCGGCAAAACTAATTTTTTCGTCAAAACAAGCGCTCCAGAATGACTTCAGACGTTGTTCCAAGTGTCTCCAAGGGTCATTCAAGCACTCCAAAATGACTTCAGACGTTGTTCCAAGAGTCTCCAAGGGTCATCCAAGCACTCCAGAATGACTTCAGATGCTATTGCAAGCTCCACTGTACTTAGGATCACCATTTGGCATGTTCACCAACATTTTAAGGTTTGTTTTAGTGTATAGAAACCCTTCACTTCAGAGGCCATTTACTATATCCTGCGATGCTCTGATCGAAAATCCAAGAAAATTTGCATTGTGCAACTTTTAATTCCTTTCCAACGGTGAAAAATTAAGTCTCTAGCTCTTCTGGTTCAAAAGTTATGGCCATTTGAAGTTTCACATTTTTCGGCAAAACTAATTTTTTTCGTCAAAACAAGCGCTCCAGAATGACTTCAGACGTTGTCCAAGTGTCTCCAAGGGTCATTCAAGCACTCCAAAATGACTTCAGACGTTGTTCCAAGAGTCTCCAAGGGTCATCCAAGCACTCCAGAATGACTTCAGATGCTATTGCAAGCTCCACTGTACTTAGGATCACCATTTGGCATGTTTCACCAACATTTTAAGGTTTGTTTTAGTGTATAGAAACCCTTCACTTCAGAGGCCATTACTATATCCTGCGATGCTCTGATCGAAAATCCAAGAAAATTTGCATTGTGCAACTTTTAATTCCTTTCCAACGGTGAAAAAGTTAAGTCTCTAGCTCTTCTGGTTCAAAAGTTATGGCCGTTTGAAATTTCACCTTTTTTCGGCAAAACAAAATTTTTTCGTCAAAAACAAGCGCTCCAGAATGACTTCAGACGTTGTTCCAAGTGTCTCCAAGGGTCATTCAAGCACTCCAAAATGACTTCAGACGTTGTTCCAAGAGTCTCAAGGGTCATCCAAGCACTCCAGAATGACTTCAGATGCTATTGCAAGCTCCACTGTACTTAGGATCACCATTTGGCATGTTTCACCAACATTTTAAGGTTTGTTTTAGTTTATAGAAAACCGTCACTTCAGAGGCCATTTACTATATCCTGCGATGCTCTGATCGAAATCCAAGAAATTTGCATTGTGCAACTTTTAATTTCCTTTCCAACGGGTGAAAAAATTAAGTCTCTAGCTCTTCTGGTTCAAAAGTTATGGCCGTTGAAATTTCACCTTTTTTCGGCAAAACAAATTTTTTTCGTCAAAACAAGCGCTCCAGAATGACTTCAGACGTTGTTCCAAGTGTCTCCAAGGGTCATTCAAGCACTCCAAATGACTTCAGACGTTGTTCCAAGAGTCTCAAGGGTCATCCAAACACTCCAGATGACTTCAGATGCTATTGCAAGCTCCCCTGTACTTAGGATCACCATTTGGCATGTTCACCAACATTTTAAGGTTTGTTTTAGTTTATAGAAACCCTTCACTTCAGAGGCCATTTACTATATCCTGCGATGCTCTGATCGAAAATCCAGAAAATTTGCATTGTGCAACTTTAATTTCCTTTCCAACGGTGAAAAATTAAGTCTCTAGCTCTTCTGGTTCAAAAGTTATGGCCGTTTGAAATTTCACCTTTTTTCGGCAAAACAAATTTTTTTCGTCAAAACAAGCGCTCCAGAATGACTTCAGACGTTGTTTCAAGTGTCTCCAAGGGTCATTCAAGCACTCCGAAATGACTTCAGACGTTGTTCCAAGAGTCTCCAAGGGTCATCCAACACTCCAGATGACTTCAGATGCTATTGCAAGCTCCCTGTACTTAGGATCACCATTTGGCATGTTTCACCAACATTTTAAGGTTTGTTTTAGTTTATAGAAACCCTTCACTTCAGAGGCCATTTACTATATCCTGCGATGCTCTGATCGAAAATCCAAGAAATTTGCATTGTGTAACTTTTAATTTCCTTCCAACGGTTGAAAAAATTAAGTCTCTAGCTTCTGGTTCAAAGTTATGGCCATTTGAAGTTTCACATTTTTTCGGCAAAACAAATTTTTTCGTCAAAACAAGCGCTCCAGAATGACTCCACACGTTGTTTCAAGTGTCTCCAAGGGTCATCCAAGCACTCCAGAATGACTTTAGACGTTGTTCCAAGAGTCTCCAAGGGTCATCCAAGCACTCCAGAATGACTTCAGATGCTATTGCAAGCTCCACTGTACTTAGGATCACCATTTGGCATGTTTCACCAACATTTTAAGGTTTGTTTTAGTGTATAGAAACCCTTCACTTCAGAGGCCATTTACTATATCCTGCGATGCTCTGATCGAAAATCCAAGAGAAAATTGCATTGTGCAACTTTTAATTTCCTTTCCAACGGTGAAAAAGTTAAGTCTCTAGCTCTTCTGGTTCAAAAGTTATGGCCGTTTGAAATTCACCTTTTTTCGGCAAAACAAATTTTTTCGTCAAAACAAGCGCTCCAGAATGACTTCAGACGTTGTTCAAGTGTCTCCAAGGGTCATTCAAGCACTCCAAAATGACTTCAGACGTTGTTCCAAGAGTCTCCAAGGGTCATCCAAGCACTCCAGAATGACTTCAGATGCTATTGCAAGCTCCACTGTACTTAGGATCACCATTTGGCATGTTTCACCAACATTTTAAGGTTTGTTTTAGTTTATAGAAACCCTTCACTTCAGAGGCCATTTACTATATCCTGCGATGCTCTGATCGAAAATCCAAGAAAATTTGCATTGGCAACTTTTAATTTCCTTTCCAACGGTGAAAAATTAAGTCTCTAGCTCTTCTGGTTCAAAAGTTATGGCCATTTGAAGTTTCACATTTTTTCGGCAAAACTAATTTTTTTCGTCAAAACAAGCGCTCCAGAATGACTTCAGACGTTGTTCCAAGTGTCTCCAAGGGTCATTCAAGCACTCCAAAATGACTTCAGACGTGTTCCAAGAGTCTCCAAGGGTCATCCAGCACTCCAGAATGACTTCAGATGCTATTGCAAGCTCCATGTACTTAGGATCACCATTTGGCATGTTTCACCAACATTTTAAGGTTTGTTTTAGTGTATAGAAACCCTTCACTTCAGAGGCCATTACTATATCCTGCGATGCTCTGATCGAAAATCCAAGAAAATTTGCATTGTGCAACTTTTAATTTCCTTTCCAACGGTGAAAAAATTAAGTCTCTAGCTCTTCTGGTTCAAAAGTTATGGCCATTTGAAGTTTCATTTTTTTCGGCAAAACTAATTTTTTCGTCAAAACAAGCGCTCCAGAATGACTTCAGACGTTGTTCAAGTGTCTCAAGGGTCATTCAAGCACTCCAAAATGACTTCAGACGTTGTCCAAGAGTCTCCAAGGGTCATCCAAGCACTCCAGAATGACTTCAGATGCTATTGCAAGCTCCACTGTACTTAGGATCACCATTTGGCATGTTTCACCAACATTTTAAGGTTTGTTTAGTGTATAGAAACCCTTCACTTCAGAGGCCATTTACTATATCCTGCGATGCTCTGATCGAAAAATCCAAGAAAATTTGCATTGTGCAACTTTTAATTTCCTTTCCAACGGTGAAAAAGTTAAGTCTCTAGCTCTTCTGGTTCAAAAGTTATGGCCGTTTGAAATTTCACCTTTTTTCGGCAAAACAAATTTTTTCGTCAAAACAAGCGCTCCAGAATGACTTCAGACGTTGTTCCAAGTGTCTCCAAGGGTCATTCAAGCACTCCAAAATGACTTCAGACGTTGTTCCAAGAGTCTCCAAGGGTCATCCAAGCACTCCAGAATGACTTCAGATGCTATTGCAAGCTCCACTGTACTTAGGATCACCATTTGGCATGTCACCAACATTTTAAGGTTTGTTTTAGTTATAGAAACCGTTCACTTCAGAGGCCATTTACTATATCCTGCGATGCTCTGATCGAAAATCCAAGGAAATTTGCATTGTGCAACTTTTAATTTCCTTTCCAACGGTGAAAAAAAATAAGTCTCTAGCTCTTTGGTTCAAAAGTTATGGCCGTTTGAAATTTCACCTTTCTTCGGCAAAAAAAATTTTTTTCGTCAAAACAAGCGCTCAGAATGACTTCAGACGTTGTTCCAAGTGTCTCCAAGGGTCATTCAAGCACTCCAAAATGACTTCAGACGTTGTTCCAAGAGTCTCAAGGGTCATCCAAACACTCCAGATTGACTTCAGATGCTATTGCAAGCTCCCTGTACTTAGGATCACCATTTGGCATGTTTCACCAACATTTAAGGTTTGTTTTAGTTTATAGAAACCTTCACTTCAGAGGCCATTTACTATATCCTGCGATGCTCTGATCGAAAATCCAAGAAAATTTGCATTGTGCAACTTTTAATTTCCTTTCCAACGGTGAAAAAATTAAGTCTCTAGCTCTTCTGGTTCAAAAGTTATGGCCGTTTGAAATTTCACTTTTTTCGGCAAAACAAATTTTTTCGTCAAAACAAGCGCTCCAGAATGACTTCAGACGTTGTTCCAAGTGTCTCCAAGGGTCATTCAAGCACTCCGAAATGACTTCAGACGTTGTTCCAAGAGTCTCCAAGGGTCATCCAAACACTCCAGATGACTTCAGATGCTATTGCAAGCTCCCCTGTACTTAGGATCACCATTTGGCATGTTCACAACATTTAAGGTTGTTTTAGTTTATAGAAACCCTTCACTTCAGAGGCCATTTACTATATCCTGCGATGCTCTGATCGAAAATCCAAGAAAATTTGCATTGTGCAACTTTTAATTTCCTTTCCACGGTGAAAAAATTAAGTCTCTAGCTTTCTGGTTCAAAAGTTATGCCATTTGAAAGTTTCACATTTTTTCGGCAAAACAAATTTTTCGTCAAAACAAGCGCTCCAGAATGACTCCACACGTGTTTCAAGTGTCTCCAAGGGTCATCCAAGCACTCCAGAATGACTTTAGACGTTGTTCCAAGAGTCTCCAAGGGTCATCCAAGCACTCCAGAATGACTTCAGATGCTATTGCAAGCTCCACTGTACTTAGGATCACCATTTGGCATGTTTCACCAACATTTTAAGGTTGTTTTAGTGTATAGAAACCCTTCACTTCAGAGGCCATTTACTATATCCTGCGATGCTCTGATCGAAAATCCAAGAAAATTTGCATTGTGCAATTTAATTTCCTTTCCAACGGTGAAAAAA
>NW_024427696.1:0-85296 GCF_017562075.2 Anopheles merus | reverse complement strand
TTCTTCAGAAAGGAAGTTCAATTTCTGGGCCACATGGTCACGAATGAAGGTGTTAAACCTAATACGGACAAAATCGAGGTCATAAAAAATTGGCCGATACCCAAAAATCCTAAAGAATTGAAACAATTCCTCGGGATGCTTGGTTATTACAGGAGGTTTGTTCAAGACTTTGCCAAGCTCATTAAACCATTGACTGTAATACTTCGTAAAGAAACGAATTCATTTTCACACCCGATAAAGTAAAATGTTTTGAAAAATGCAAGTCTCTGTTGGCCATGGATCCGATTTTGGTTTACCCTGATTTCCAGAAAACTTTTATTCTGACAACAGATGCTAGCGATTTTGCCGTTGGCGCTGTATTGTCCCAAGGAACTATAGGAAAAAATCGACCTATGGCCTATGCATCCAGGACTTTAATAAAACGGAAGAGAATTACTGCACAACAGAAAAAGAACTGTTAGCTATAGTTTGGGCCGTGAAATATTTTCGACCGTATCTATACGGAAGAAAATTTACTTTAATAACAGATCACCAGCCTTTTATATATTCTATGACAAGTGCGAATCAGAAAATAATAAGATGGAAATTGGTACTAACAGAATTTGATTTGAAATAGTTTACAAGCCTGCCCGCTGCGCAAAGCGACGGAAGAAATCATGCCGTTCGGAGAATTTTATCATGCCATCTTTTTCTCTCCAACGGCAAATTTGTCAAGCAGCTCGTCGAGCTACCCGTCCCTGGCTCCGCCTCGTACCCCTCGCCTGAGCGCGCTGTCGAAGGTTTGAATGTGTTGGTGCGTCAGACGGCCAATCGCTGTCAGCCGTCGTCCGTGCTTTTTCCCTCCATAACGCTATTTCTTTCTCGCGTGTGGTCAATGCTCGCGAGCTGTTTTGGCGCCTAAAAATGCCGTTAACAAACATTGCGGCGATGAAGTTGAATTTTCACAAATCAAACAAAAAAAGCGCAATGAGTTCAATTGCTGCAATATAAAATGACTACGGAATCGCTAGCTAACGCTGGAGGGTTTGCTGTGAAACGCGCTGAATCCTAATTCGCATTAACACGTTCATCCCGGTACTGATTTTCATCAACTTTCCTTTCCACCAGCACCTAGAACGCAGGCTGGAAAGTTCACTGGCAGGCAGTGGGGCCTGCCATCGAACTGAACGTGTTAAGCATTAAGCATAACTTTGTTACACTAAGCTTTTGCTTTCGTATGTTGCATATTACACAGATATGCTGAGCCGTCTGCGCAAGGGTATGAGCGTGCATGTGTGTGCAAAACTGTCGCCAAATGTGTTTTTTCCGAAATGCTATGATCCATCGGTCAAAGAAAGGAAGGTGTTCATGAAAGGCGGAAAGACGAATTGAGGCCCCTGTCAATGGTAACTGATGACAGGGAGGAGGGGGTAGTGGCACACAGCTGTTGGGAGATTGAACAGTATACTTAAATTGCCGGTGGGAAGGGGGGTGGCCATGGGACCCCTACGATCATCGGTCACTGGCCCTACAATTGTAGTCGCCATGGGGGGAGCGGAGGTGCAAATGGTTTTCTCCAGCCACGGAGCCCTAAAGACCATCTTTCCGGGGGCCCTTGTCGCTAATAATCTGTCCACTTGTAGACATACGGCATACTTATGTCTACTGCTGGTTCATGGCCGTGTTTTTTTATCGTGGAGGTGCATCCTTCCCCCTGCCTGCAGCGTATGCATCGAGTAGGAGACAGTGTGACAGTATACAAGTTGCACGCTGGATAGGAGCGGTCCCGCGGCACCGCCATCATTCCGCACATCTGCATGCCCGTCGTGGGTTCTAACCGCGTATGAACCGTCCGCCGTAGCAAGGGGTGACTATCCGGCTACGCGGTACTCAAGTCCTGAAAAGGCCGGCATGATCGCGTAGGCCATTACGCCAATAATAATAATATTTATAATAATAATAAGAAGAAGAACTTAGCATAGCAGTCCAAACTTGGGTAAGAGTTTGTCTTGACTTTGTTGCTGCCGGGCTACCGCTGTGACAAATGCACGGAATGCACTCGACCAAAACATGAACCTACCGATCCGAACCCACTCCAAGGCATTGCCGGTCAATCGGCGTCATGATAACTACTCCACAGCCGCCAGATTCTGGACGGACAGGTGCAGCACCATACGCGCACCGTAATAAACAAATCCAGAATCCTCTTTTGTATGAATTCAATTCAAGTTTTGTTTCCACTTGCGTCCGCTAGCTGAATTAGAAATAAATGTGCAACATATCACACGCACGTTTGCTTAGATCGTGTGTCTTTTTAATACCCCCAACAGCAGAGCCGATCGCAAAGATGCCAATGTTAATGGTTATGTTGTCGGTCAGGTAGCGAGATCGAGCCGTAGCCGCTACCTTTGTAGCCGCAGCGGATGAAAATGTACGCATCAGAATCAAATAGTTTTAGGGTTTCCAAACGCACGCACACACACATACACACAAACACGCGCGCTCAAACTCACACACACACACACACGCACACATGCATGAACATATAACATATGATATATATATATATATATATATATATATATATATATATATATATATATATATATATATATATATATATATATATATATATATATATATATATTCTTCTTCTTTTGGCTCAACAACCGTTGCCGGTCAAGGCCTGCCTGTACCACACTACTTGTGGGTTTGGCTTTCAGTGACTTATTGATCCCCCCATAGCAGGATAGTCAGTCTTACGTATGGCGGCACGGTCCATTCGGGGCTTGAACCCATGACGGGCATGTTGTTAAGTCGTATGAGTTGACGACTTAGAGATATATATATATATATATATATATATATATATATATATATATATAATATATATATATATATATATATATATATATATATATATTATATATATATATATATATATATATATATATTATATATATATATATATATATATAAACAATACTGTTGGATTTAGTGAATTAGTTAGTGTCAGTGAATGAAATATCAAAATACCTTAGTGCAGTTAAGAGGGGAATGTGTGAACGGGTCGTTGAACTTCGGAGCCGCAATATTAAAGGTTGCTCGGAACAAAATTTGCATAAATCCATAAAGCCGAATAATCGCGCTTTTAACTCGGACTGTGACCTAAGTGCAGAAGTTGAGCAAAAAGGAACGTTCAAAGAACTCCTTGCATCAGTTAGGAAAGAGCTTTTAGATCAAAGTTTCGAACTCGAAAAGGCCTTAAACAACACAATATACAAAATGGTGTATGATTTCCCGACAAAGATGGCCATTCAGTGCATATCTGAATATTCAGGGGTTCCAGCAGAATTGGATGGGTTTTTATACCAAGCTAACTTTTTTGCGAAACAAATCCCAAAAGGAGAATCCGAAGAACCATTAATTCAAGTGGTTATGATGAAAATGAAAGGGAAAGCTGCTTCGCTGTTTAATAGGATTTACGCAGAAACATGGGAGGAAGTGAAACTTAACCTCGTAAAACTATTTTATGAAAAAGTTAATTTGGAGGAAATTTTTCATGAGGTAGGAACACTGCAGCAAGGGTTAAATGAACCGTTAATAAATTTAAAGAGAGAGCTTTAAAATTAAAAGAACACATTATCAATCACGATCATAACACAACAGAGGATTCCTATGCTATGAAAAATTTGCGCATACATTTTCTAGCAGGGTTACGGGATAAAAATCTAAAAATACAAGCACGTTTAAACAAGCATTTTGAATTCGAAGAATTGTTAGAATTTTTGGCGGACGAAATAGTCCAACTTGAGCAGATCCAAAATATTGAAGAAAGGTTGTCCCAATCAAAAAACGTGGAGCTAGAAGAATCTAGAATCCGGAGTTTCGACAATAGTGCTTACAACTCACGGTTCAATTCAACGCAACCTCAATATAGACATAATAGAACATGGAACACAAATAACATGGAAACTAATCATTTCGGTAACCCACAATTTAATAGCACAGCAATACAACCAAACATATCAAATGTTAGTAACAACTTTTCTCGTTCTCCGAGGTATTTTGTCCCTTACAGGAGCAACCAATACCAACAACCAAAACCAAGCCAAGACCCATCTGCTCAAGCATCGCTTCATAGCCAATATAAAGAAAAAAACTGAACAAAGGGTCACTAGTCAATCGAAAACAAAACGCTAGTGATCCTATGATTAATGATCTCTTTCATTTTAGGATGCATGAAAAGGAAGAGGATTACAAAAAGCTGAATGTTAAATTCACTGAGGAAGGTAAACCTATGGTTTCAATTTTAGTGGAGAACATCGAGAAAAGAGTGTTAAGTTTTTGATCGACTCTGGAGCTTGCTTTAATGCTTTGAGCTGGGAATCAGCCAAACTGTTTGAGGCTTCATGCATCGACTTTGCAGATAATTTGACACTGTCAAGTTTCGATGGAACGGTATCGAAAACCATAGGCTCTATCGTGTTAGATTAGGTCATTGGCAGTTCGAGGTATAAAACAAAGTTTTATATAGTAAAATTACTTGGGGTTCCTGGTATAATCGGAGCAGATTTTTGCACAAGTATATTTTCAATGTAGGGAAACATTTTGAAAGCTTAATCTTAATTAAACCTAAACGTGAAATTGAAAACATAGAGGAAATTAGTTGTTCTGATGAACACATAGTGGAGAACAAGGTAGAAATCCAGGAGTGTCTGCCTTACATGGAAAATAAAGACATGGATTGTGATTTACTCGAGCTAAAAGAACACACAGAAATCATTGGGAGTGAAAGATACGATGCTTTGATGGATAAAATCAACCTTCACCACATAGAAAGAGACTTGGAAAATAATGTTGAAAAAATTGTTAATAACTTTACCGACATATTTTTCCTGCCAGGTGATAAGCTGACACATACACAAGCAGCAAAACACGGAATAGAGACAAATTCAAACATCGCTATATACAAAAGGCAATATAGATTCCCTGCTGCTTTAAACAAAATAATGGAAGACCAGATAGAAGAAATGCTAAAGCAGAACATAATAAGACCAAGCAAAAGCCCTTGGAACGCACCAGTTATGTGCATACCAAAAAAAGGAAATGGGGATGAAGAAAATAAATTTCGAATTGTAGTAGATTTCAGGGCACTAAATGAAATAACGAAGCCTTTCATTTATCCCATCCCTAGGATAGATGACATTATGGATAGTATAGGGAATAGCAAATATTTCTCAACCATCGATCTTAAATCGGGATTTTTTCAGATTCCCATAGATTCCAAAGATGGCTCAAAAACTGCATTTTCGACGTTGAAGGGGCATTATGAGTTTACCAGAATGCCCATGAGTTTGAAAAATAGTCCATCAACGTTTCAATATTTAATGAACACGGTTATCTACACAATTCAACCGGTCAAAGTATTAGTGTATTTGGATGACATTGTTGTGTTTGGGGAAACAGTGAAAGAACATAATTTGAATTTGATTAAGGTGTTAGAAGGACTAATCTTAAAATAGAACCAACCAAATGCAAACTTTTGCATAGAGAGATTAATTACCTAAGCCACACAGTCAGCGAGAAGGGTATCAAGCCCACGCAAGCAAATGTAGAAGCCATAATCAAAATGCAAACGTCGAAAACCCTAAAAGAATTACGGTCCTTTCTGGAGGCGATAAATTTTTATGGCAAATTTATACCTCATGTATCAGACGTCCGGAAACCCTTGCACGAACTGCTTAAAAAAGATGCAAAGTTCGATTGGGACGAAAGGTGTGACACGGCCTTTGTCAAACTAAAAAATTTTCTTATATCAGAACCCTTACTCGTGCGACCAAACTATGATGACATTTTCACAATTACCACAGATGCTAGTGATTATGCGCTTGGTGCTGTGTTCTCGAATGAAAAAACAATGGATAAACCAATCACTTATACATATTATTATTATTTATTTAATCTTCAACGGGCCGTATGGCCTAATTAAGATGTAACAGTTCATTAAAAAAACAATACATAGCAAAAACAAGATTTGCATCGTAATTCACTGCGGCCACGGCAAAAGCCGGAGACGTTCCTTGAAGCACTGAGTTGAGATGTCGAAGTCGAAGCAATCCGAGACAGTGTTGAAGACAGCCGACATGCGGAACATAGGGTCAGACCGACCAGCACTGGAACGGGGTTGAGCGAGCAATAGAGTTTCTCTAGACCTAAGTGTTCGGGATGGTGCATAGATATCGACTCGATGCAACAAGGGCGATGAGTCGATAGAGCCATTTAGCAATCCAGCGATGAAAGAGCACTGTGCATTGCGTCTTCTAATCAAAAGAGGTTCAAGGCCTAGAAGACGGCACCGCGCAGCATGCGGAGGAAGATTATTGCGATTCTGCCGGGGAAGTAGACGTAGGGCATATCGCGTAAGCTTACGTTGAATCGCCTCAAGTCGAGCAATTGAAGAAGCGGTAGTTGGGCTCCAGACTACGCATGAATATTCCAGAACCGAACGAACGATACAGTTGCAGACAGCTTTGATGCACATGGGGTTGCAGAATTCATTAGTTCTCCGGATAACCACGCCAAGTAATTGATTTCCTCTGGCTACAACGTCATCGATATGCTCTTTAAAGTTCAAACTAGAGTCAAGCAGAACGCCCAGATCTTTGGCATGATTCTGTCGATTAACTGCAGTGCCGTCCATGAAGTAGGTCCCAGTCACTGGGCTCCTGCATCGACTAAAAGACACACAGTAGCATTTCTCGATGCAGATAGTCAGTCCATTACGCTTGCACCACGAACAGAAAATTTCGATGCAGTCTTGAAGGAATGTACAATCACCTGTGTTGTGAATAGGCGCAAAAATTTTTGCGTCGTCGGCAAACAGACTGATACTGTCGGGAGGTAAACCGAGGGTAACATCGTTGATGAACAATATGAAGAGAAGCGGGCCAATATTGCTTCCTTGAGGCACACCCGAGCTGCTGACTATTTCTTTGGACATGTGCTTATCAAATAGCCACTGTACGAGCGAGCTGGGAACTCCTAGCTTATCGAGTTTAGCGAGAAGAATTGCGTGCGGAAGAGAGTCGAATGCTGCTTTCAGATCTGTATAAATTGCATCGACTTGAGCTCCGGCATCAATTTGACTAGTGCAATAGGTTACAAATTCAACCAGGTTCGTGGTAGTCGACTTTTTTGGCACGAATCCATGTTGATACGGGCTTAGGTAGCTGCGGCATGCATGTAGCAGATGTTTGTATATCACTAGTTCGAACACCTTGGCAATGGCACACAAAGATGTAATACCCCGGTAGTTGATGGCATCTGTCCTGTCGCCTTTTTTGTAAATAGGAACCATCCAAGATTTCCTCCATGTTTTGGGAAAGTAGCCATTGGCTAGCGATGCATTGAACATTTTTGCAAGGATAGGTGCTACTGTCGTTTGACAGCGTTTCAGCACGGTAGAAGGAATTCCGTCGGGTCCAGGAGCGAAGGAAGGCTTTACTTGCGCTAGGGCAGATAAAACGATCTCACTGTCGATGAAAGGAGTGCTCATGTTAATTGCGCCAGCCGGAGTGTTGACGAGAGCAGCATCAATGGTATTGGTATCATTCATGGCCGGTGAAAAGCAATCTGCGAAGCGATCCGCGAAGAGATTGCCCATTTCATTAGTGTTGGCACTTGTTGCTCCTTTGTACGTAATGGATTTCGGTGTATGCGTGGATTTTGTTTTGCTGTTGTAGAAGCACCAAAACGAGTCAGGCCACCTGCAGAGGTTACGTTGAATTTTACTCAAATATCTGCCATATCGAAACCTGTTATAGCTGCAGTATAAAGAGTGCGTGTCAAAGTAGATCGAGCGAGATCTTTGGCAGTGGCGCGTTTGGTAGTGAGGATAAGCAGCTCTTTTTACACGTTTGAGTCGTTTGAGTGTGCGGTCCGCCCAGGGGGGTTAGGTTTAGGACGCTGAACTGGGACGCATACAACAAAGGCTTGCAGCATAAAGGACGAGAATGAACATACTGCTTCGTCAAGTGAAACAAAATTGGAACAATGAAAGCTATTGTTAAACATTGATATCATGTCGTTCAGTTTCACATAGTCAGCTTTAGCAAAGTTATAACGATGCTAGTAGAACTCTTGTTGGAGCGGAAAATCGGTACCATCCAATCGAAAAAGAGTTACTAGCAATTGTTTGGGCCGTAGATTATTTCAAACACTACATATACGGGCAGAAATTTGTGATATTTTCAGACCACAGACCCTTAGTTTCCATCTGGCGCCTCAAAGAAAATTCACCAATATTGTCAAGGTTAAGGCTGAGGCTACAAGGCGTACAATGCGAGATACGATATAAAAAAGGAAAAGAAAATGTGGTTGCTGATTTTCTCTCACGACTTCCTGGGGTAAAGTTGAGAGAAGTAGAAGAAGTACAAAAAACAAATAGTACAATGGCTGGGATTACACGTCAACAACAAAAGGGTATAGAAAATAAACAAAAACATCAAATCAACATTACAGACGACAAGGTTGTCGAAGAAGAACAAGAAGATCATTGGGGTGATTTGAGAAAAATGAATATAGATAAAGAAACGAACGGAAACTACGGAGGGAGGAGAGGTTAAACAACATAAAGCAAATAGATAAAACCAAACTAAAAAATTACACACCCGGTTTAGATCGAATAAAAATAGAACCGAAGGAAATATACACAATTCTCACAGAATTTCACGATGCACCCTTAGGAGGTCATGTAGGAGTTAGACGAATGAAGAAGAGGATTAAGGATATGTTCTTTTGAGAACATGTACAAAGACATTGAGAGGTACGTTAAAAGCTGTAGATCATGCCAGATGAACAAGATTGGTCGCTATAACAGAATTCCGTTGAAAATAACGACCACGTCAGGGGTACCAATCGACAAGCTTTTCGTCGACATAGTAGTCCTACCGGAATTAAATGCAGGAAAAAAATGGGCTTGTCATGCAAGATGACTTCACGCGATACCTAACCGTAGCCCCATTAGCAAATCAGGAAGCTAAAACAGTTGCACAGAGTTTTGTGGAAATAATTATTTGTGTACATGGCACTCCTAAACAAATAGTTACAGATCAGGGAACGAATTTTATGAGCGAAGTTATGAAAAACACCTGCAAGCTCCTAAAGATAAAAAAATTTACACTAGCGCTTACCACCCACAATCTAACCTGGTAGAAAGATCAAATAGAGAACTGAAGACATATCTAAGGCAATATGTACAGGGCAAACCTCAAACATGGGATGAATGGTTACCATATTTTATGTTTGAGTATAACACTACGGTAAATTATTCTACTGGATTTACACCATTCGAATTAATGTTTGGAAGAAAAGCGAGATTACCGACTTCAGTTTATAAATCGGACAATAAGCATAATGATGGTGATTATTGTGAAGAACTACAGGATAGATTGAAAGGCATGCACGAACTGGCCATAAACAATTTGAAACTATCAAAGGAACAACGAAAACAACTATATGACCGTGGAGCAAACGATTGGAAGCCCATGTGGGGTTAATTAGTATTGATGAGGAATAATGCTGCTGGCACGGGCCAGAAACTGCAAAGTATTTGGAAGGGACCGTATGAAGTGGTTGACATACCAAGTGCACAAACGTGCGTTGTAAAGAATGGGAAAAAAAAAACTCGAAAGAGTACATAATAATCGACTCAAACGATTTAACGAATAGAAAAAAAAGGTTAGGGATGCAGATGATCTTTCCACGTCCTGCGTTGAATTATTGTTTAGGAGTTATTAAATATGAATTAGGATAAAGATTTGCATCGAAAAATTAGAATTAAGATTAGATTGTAAATAGACGTACATGAATACTAATAGAATAAGATTGGTTCGAAACGAAAACCACGAAGGATTACATGCGCGAGAAACATACCAACATTATCTATGGTTTTTATGTACATCTATAAAAAACCAATTTCTGTTAATTATACATTAAGGATACAACGAAAAAAAAAGAAGAATAAGAAATAAGTGAATCTATAAGTCTAATACACCAATATTGCCAGTTAATAATTTCACAATATGATCTTGCACATTAAGGGCTAATCAGCTAATTGAACTGCAATACGAGTAACAGGAAGGTTGAACGGAGGAGGTTGATCGGAGGAGGTTGATCGGAAGAAGTTGAAGAAGAACGAGGTTGACGATGAACATCGGAGTAAGAAATTATGATCGCATTGTCGCAATGCCTGTAATACATCTCGGATGAAAATGAAGAGCAGGAGGCACTCGGCTGGAAGAGAATACGTTAGATGTTAGATGCGCACTCGGGAATTATATTACGTTGGAAGATATAACCGGCACTACCAAACAACAGAAACACGAGTATCGTGACGGAAGTAAAAGTGAAAGGTTGCCAGGTGAAGCAAGAGAAAAATGCTTGAAGCAGAAACTCCTTCTTCTTCTTCTTTTGGCTCAACAACCGTTGTCGGTTAAGGCCTGCCTGTACCACTACTTGTGGGCTTGGCTTTCAGTGACTTATTGATACCCCACAGCAGGATAGTCAGTCCTACGTATGGCGGCACGGTCCATTTGGGGCTTGAACCCATGACGGGCATGTTGTTGAAGCAGAAACACAGATGGTAATTTTCTTGCAAGGCAAGCATCAAGCAAAAAAAAAACAAAACAAAAAAGCGTAATGACATGTAGCGACCTTGGCTTGGCCGCAACGATTTCGGCTGGTAATGCGGCGGCTACGAATACGGCGGCCGATGATAAGGAGGCGGACAACGACAACGAGCGCGACCGATCGGATAAACGAAGCCGAAGACGACGAAGAGGAGAATAAATCGGGGTGATCAACGAGCTGGAGAAAAACTGCAGCTCTATTAGCTGGTGACGGTCTTAATGTGCGGATCGAATGAGCAGTAAAATAAATCGTAGATTCTAACTTAAAACTAATATTTAGTCTTTTCACCGTAAAGTATCTCATTGCGGCGGAACCTTACAAATGTTATTGCGCGGTCGAATCAGGAATCGATGGAAGAATGGAGTACGAACGAGGGGGGAGAAGAGGAAGCACAGAGAAAAACGCTGCACATTCACTCCCCGACAGACAAAGAGAACTAAATTTTCCGGCGAGGGGTAGGTAGAAACACGCGGTGGGGACCCGGCCCAAGATCGAATCCGAAGTCCGTTGTTTTGGGCTCGAAATTAAAAATGGCGGATGGAGCGCTACCACGGAGAGAATGCGCTCTCTTGCTTGCCTTTAAAATACACGAGGCGCTCTCGCTGTAAAGAACGCTCGCTCGCGCTGTTTTATCATACCCCTTCCTTCCCGTTTCTTTCGGCTTGCGCTGCGCTGAGCTGGTACCCCCTCCCACTTGATTCCAGCGAATTGCGCTGCGCTGGACTGACACCACCTCCCACTTGTTTCTTTTGTAGCACGCTGTGCGCTTCCCTTCATTCGGACTTGGTGCACCCGAATCAAAACAAAAACTTGAACACATTAAACTTGGTTTATATTTTATCACTTTTATTGCAAATAAAGGGGCATTTTTGCGCATAGCTTCACACAATCTTGCCACAAAAGCACACACATTATTTATATTTAAAAAATCGTCTTATTTAAAATAGCCGTCTAACTGCATGAATACCGTTGTTGCTGTTCAATGCAGTAAAAAAATATTGAAATAAAGCAGCTAAAACTGGGCTAAAACTGGGCTGTCTTGCTTTATCTTCTATACCGCACCTGCTTGCACTCATTCGCGAGCGTTTAAATATAGTCTCTCGATTTCATGTTCTCGCGAATTGCCTGCTGCTGTAAGAATGTATGACCCTACTAGCATCAGCTTTTTTGCTCTCTCTCAAAAAATAAGTCCAAAATTGTCTGCCTTTGGGTACCAGTTTGGGAACTGAGATAGGGCACCATCTCAGGTCCATAGTTTTAATCATTCATCGCGTTTTGGTCGTTTGGAACGGTGCATCAGTGGATAGAGGTTTCATTCGAGAAACGATTAAATCGATGTCATTGTGTGCGCTCTTGGCTGGGATGAACCGTCCTGTTCTTGTTCCCCTGCTACCGCTTTGCGATTGTGTGCCAAAAGAAGACAGCTGTTTCACACGAAAAATGGTATTCACATTCCTGGCCTCGGATAGTGGAGTGTGTGTGTTTTTAATCGACAGCAACCCAAGCGATTCAAAACGCTCGAAAGTAGTAAGGAAAGTAGATGAGGCGGTCGATGTGACGACGTGTGTCGTTGCGTGTGTGTTGTCGCGATTTGGTCAGATGAAAATGATGTCAAGTGAGATACAGAGACAATTAATTGCACTACGTACAATTACACGCTACGTTCAATTAATTGTCTCTGTATCTCATTTCCCCATCCCCAAAAAACCACATTCATTCTCCGCGCACTCTTAAAATTTTGGTGCGCACGCTACGTACAAAACAATACAAAAGGTCGTTTTAACCGCTGATCAAAGTCGCGATTGTTCAATCGGAACGCCGACGCTCCAACCCTACAAACAACGAGCGGGATATTTTATCATGGTGTGTGTAAAAACCTAGAGTTAAGCGGAGAATCGGTGTGAAATACACGGAGGCGAGAGCGCGTTTTGGTTTCAACACAGTTTTGGCACTAATACAGTTACACATGTGGAAATGTGTTCGTTCATTTTCGGCCAGCTCGCTCAGTTTGATCTGCTCGCAGCGCTGTGCTGATGTCGGTGTCTCGCTTGCACTGTTGTACCGAAAGTTCCCCTGTGTGCTCTCGTTCTTGCTACCACACGAAATCGTCAGTACAGCTCAAGGATCGGCAGCGAGCGGCCGCTCGTGTGTCAGCCTAAGTCCTGGACGATTGGTGTTATGATTTTGTAAAGTGTTCAAGTGTTGTGCAGCTTCAAATAAAACTGCGCGAATGATTCGTAATGCATGTTATGTACATCGCGCAGTTTCATTTTGTACCTTTTTTACAGTAATCAACGTGTACAAAAGGATCTACGCAGATATTCGGCCACTTCAACATTTGCGTCGATGCAGCGATGAATGTTATTTTAGTTTGATATTGTGTATGTAAATGTGTGAAATCGTGTAAAGTTATGTAAATGTTTCAATAAAGTGATGAAAAAAAGATCTACGCGTGTTTGTTTTTTTTTGTTTAGCTTTAGATAACAAAAAAATACGCAGCGAGTGTGAGCGATCGCAAAACGAAAGAAACGCACACAGCGTAACACGAAAGAAACAAACACAAGCACACGAAAGGATTGAGAGAGCGCACCGTGTATTTTATATGGGAGCGGGAGAGAACCGTGGTACCCGTTCCCGCCCCCTTTTTTAAGCCTAGGAAATCTTCCATCGGCTTAACTCTAGGTTTTTACGCACACCATGATAAAAATTACCCGCTCTTAGTCCGTAGGGAAGTCAGACATTTGGTGTGAAAGAAAAAGTTTTTCTGACCAAATCGACAACACATACCCCGTCCGGCAAAATGAGTGTATTTTTTGAGTGATTTGAGTGCCGTCCCCCGTTAGCAGTTACTCTTAGAGGAATGAGTTACACCCTCGCGCGAGCCCTCCCCCTCCCCACCCGTAACACACGGTGCGCTCTGCAGTTCTCAAAGTGTTTGTGTTCTTTCGAGCCATGCTACCAACACATCCAAAGATATTTGTTTCTTTCGTTTCTCGTTTTCTTTCATACATTGCCACGATCGCAAATACGCACTTATTCTAACAACAAACACAAACACGGTCATTTTTTATTTCATTAAACACTTTATTGAAACATAAATTAAACTTTCGCAACACATTTAGAATCCTTCAGACTTACGAATGGCGTCGTACTGTAAAGTACCGGATCGAGCCAGGCTGCGGGAAACTTGTCGACAATCTGCGTTGCCTCTGTTCAGCAAATTCTTACCTGTCGATCCACGCACCGCATGTGCGTCTGTGCTCATTGTTTGTTCACTTCACACTTCACCAAAACACACCGGCGCACGAGACTTTGAACGAAATGCGCACCAACGCACAAACACTGTGCGCGGGACTTGGAACAAAACGCGCACAACCATCTCCGACAAAGCGTCGCGCTGTACTGGTGGTTTTGTACGCGTAGGAGGGGGGACATACTGAGCGATGGTTCGATGCTGTAGTGTAAGCGAGACAACACGATGTGACGAGCAGCTCCAAGTTGTTGAGCTCGCTGAAAGACACATACACACTCACAGACGGCTCGTCAAAGCACGGTATTTGTATAGGTGTTAGTGAAGCGCGCGTGTAAAACAGAATGCGAACTCTCATCGCAGCGCGTTTCTCCTTGCTTCCTCAAGCTTCCTCATACCCCTCGGCCTGAATCACTCAAAATTTGGGGTCTCATTGTTTGCGTGGACACGACGACACACATCTGTCACATCGACCGCCGTCGATGGAAGTGAGTGAGGTTCTTAAAATAGATCTGAACAAGAACGTAAGCGTGAGAGTGAGTCGTCGCGTGCGTGTGTGTGGTGGTGTGTGTACACGCGATAACTCATTTTTTGCTCTTTCCTGGAACCCAGATGTTCTACATTCTTCTGATTTTAAGCAACAAAAGTAGAACGGGAAGTAGAAGGCTACTTCATATTCTACTTTCCTTACTACTTTCGAGCGTTTTGAATCGCTTGGGTGGTTGGTGTGAAAGAAAAAGTTTTTCTGACCATATCGACAACACATACGCGACGACACACATCTGTCACATCGACCGCCGTCGATGGAAGTGATGATCTAAAAATAGATCTGTTGGGCGAGTGAAAAGGGGGAGGGGCGTAGAACAGAACGTAAGTATGAGTGAGTCGTCGCGTGTGTGTATGTGTGTGTGTGTGTGTGTGTGTGTGTGTGTGTGTGTACACGCGAGAACTCATTTTTTTGCTCTTTCCTGGAACCCAGATGTTCTACATTCTTCTGATTTTAAGCAACAAAAGTAGAACGGGAAGTAGAAGGCTACTTCATATTCTACTTTCCTTACTACTTTCGAGCGTTTTGAATCGCTTGGGTGGTTGGTGTGAAAGAAAAAGTTTTTCTGACCATATCGACAACACATACGCGACGACACACATCTGTCACATTGACCGCCGTCGATGGAAGTGATGATCTAAAAATAGATCTGTTGGGCGAGTGAAAAGGGGGAGGGGCGTAGAACAGAACGTAAGTATGAGTGAGTCGTCGCGTGTGTGTGTGTGTGTGTGTGTGTGTGTGTGTGTGTGTGTGTGTGTGTGTGTGTGTGTGTGTGTGTGTGTGTGTGTGTGTGTGTGTGTGTGTGTGTGTGTGTGTGTGTGTGTGTGTGTGTGTGTGTACACGCGAGAACTCATTTTTTGCTCTTTCCTGGAACCCAGATGTTCTACATTCTTCTGATTTTAAGCAACAAAAGTAGAACGGGAAGTAGAAGGCTACTTCATATTCTACTTTCCTTACTACTTTCGAGCGTTTTGAATCGCTTGGGTATGGGCCATGTTCATTTATAAATGGTTTTATTTATCAACTATTCCATTTTTTTTTCGAATACAACTAGACCAAAAACCGTTACAGCTGCATCTTCATACAGCCATGCACAGCCATAATACGAAGAACAATCTCCATTGCCTCGGCCATTTGGGGGCCCCGTTGATGATCTCGTCGATTGAAGGGCCCCTTCCATTGGATGTCGTCAACCCAATATACACATTTTGCCCCCGGGGCTATGTTTATTATCAGATTTACTATAACTATCAGAGCTATCAGAAGCATATTTATTTTGTTTATCAGAACCATTGTACTATCAGAAGCAGAACACATTTGCCGTTTTAACATGTGCAATGTTTTTACCTTAGTCGGAAGAGCAGAACGCTGCGATACATGCGCACAGGATAGAACGAGAAACCAACATTCCTTGCTTGCTCGGATGGCTGGTGCACGCGCACCGAAACTACGCGGACATTTCCAGAGAAAATCGAATGCATTGAACGCTACGCACGAGTTGGGTGCGAAAAACCGTTGCAATAGCTGCCTCACGCAAACTACATGCACATACGACATTAAAAGGCTCCGAAACCGATCTCAACACAACGGTTCGTAGCCGTAGAAATTAGCAAGAAAAATTGGCTGACACCAAGCACGCTCTTTTTATCTGTTGATGTTTCATTCATGAATCGATTCCGATGTCGATGTGTGCGCTTTTTAATTTGGCTTGTGTCTATGTTATCTCGCAAAAACTAAGAACTCGTGCCCCGGCTAACCTTTGGGGCCTTAGTCAAAATTGTGGACTGGACGAAGTGATGGTAGAAAGGCAAGCTGTTGAAGGGTTTGGGTAAGATTTGGAAGGGTCGACGGAAAGGAAACATCGATATGAATGATAGCGTAAAAATTTTACTAATATAGCGGTCGACAGCGGTCGCCAGAGTCCGGCCCACCGCAAAATGGTCAAATTTGAGGATAAACTTGAAAATAGAAACGAATATATCCCGAAAAAATGATTTTTGATTTTACGAGAGCAATGGTTACACACTATTGCTTTTTAAGAGCAGAACGATTTTCGAGAAGCTTTTTTTAAGAAATGCGCTATCAATTTGTCTGACCTGGCAATACTTGTCCGTAAAGCCTCATAATAGTACTGAACGATTGTACGTTTGTCTCGATAATTTTTCAGCTGTTAAGATTTTTGTACCATCTTCAGAATATCCTGAAAACAATTTGCAACATGGAAGGCAGGGTACATTAAGAAGCGATATTGCGCTTTTACTTTGTTGTTTGGAACTTTTAATGACTTTTGCACACTATGCTGCTGACTCTTAACTGAATAATCTTTACAATAAATTTAAGTAATTGTAATTTAATAAAATGATTTTGAAACTTACTTGGATGATAAAATAATTTAAGACAAACAACAATATAACCAATCACATTGTTTAATACTAATGATCAGTTATTTCGTTTTTAACTGTAATAATATAATAATGTATGTGTAAAAGAACAAAATGCATTCTCCTGGCTCTCAACGCTCGATCATTTAGAAAACAGCTGATCTATAGCAGTGGTCTCCAACCTGTGGTCTGCGAATCACTTGAGACAAACATACTGCAGTACAGATTATTTCCAGTTCCTTACGAATGAAAATATTGTTTTTCCCGCGTGCAAGAAATTAGTCCATATCGCTCTGACTGATTGAAAATGAATTAGTAAGAACAAATTAATTTCCAAAAATTGCCTTAAGTGGCCGCAATTCGAAGCAAGACGGTAATTCAGTATTTATTGTAAAGGTAAACCAACGTAAAGCACGTAAAAGCAAAATATTGTTTTCAGAATTTTGCCCGGAATTCAAAGGAAGATTGTTTATAAAGTATTAAATTTCGGTCAGCCGAATCAAAATTGTGTTTTGTTACTGTCATGATTTTACATGAAATCGTCAGTAATATGAAACACGAACTGGAAACTGTAAAAAAGGAAAGAAAATCTCGTTTGATACCATCCTTCTTACCAACAAAAGCCAAACGTAACTAGCTTAGTGAAAACAATAACTTCCCTACCTACAATCCGGAACCAAAGGTGCGAAACCTTTAAATTCTTTTGAGTATAAATAAAACCAACTCCGATCATGGCAGGTCAGATTCGTTCGGACTGTTAGGATAGGACTATGCCCATCCAACATCTATCGACTTCTCATTTAAAGAATTTACTTATGTCCCCCTACCCAAGGTAAGGCCTCTAAACTCCTACGTTTCCAGTAAGGGAAACCTCCTAAAGGTTTCTATGATCGCCTAGACGATCAAGTGTCAAAAGTTCGCTTCGAAACAGTATCCACAGTACCCAAAAATCGAACATACCACAAAGCCTTTCTTATATAACTGATTGTTCAGGAACTGATATCGATAAAAAAGTGGCAAAAAAAGTATTTAAATGGGAGTTTTTATTGATGCGCAGGGTGGCAGTCCGTTCTGCCCAAGTTCATCTCTGTTTCATAAAGTTTTATACAGATGTGAACTGTATTTTGTCGAAACAAGTTTGATGATTTGGTATGCACTCACGGCTAACACGAAATTTCAGCAAGAACAGCAAAATGGATTGAAGATTTTTCTCAACCAAAACGTTAATCCCGCTAGCCGAACACGCACCTCAAATGTTATCGGGGAGTCCGTAAGCGGTTACCACATAAAATTGTTGTTCATCACGAGCAAACGGGCATCGCTTTATGTTTTCTATTAAGGCTCAGACTGACTTACATGTCGTTTTGACAGAATAAATAGCTGCATTTCCAGTAATTTGTTGTACTGATATTCAGTGAAACGACAAAACCATCTATTACTCAAAAGCTTTCTACTGCCAATAGGCTACTGCCACCTAGCATAGAAGAAACACGAAAGGCTATCATCCGGGACACCCGGAACCGACGGAATTGCAGCTGAACTGGTCAAGAATGGAGGTGCATGACTAGAAAACGAGATTCATCAAATTGTTACTGAGGTGTGGGATAGCGAATCGATGCCTTGTGATTGGAATCTCGGTATCATCTACCCCATATACAAGAAGGGAGATAGGTTGGACTGGTACAACTACAGGGGTATTACGGTGTTGAATACCGCCTATAAAATATTCTCCCTGATCCTTCAGGATCGCCTTGTCCCGCATGTCGAAGAGATAGTCGGAAACTATCAAAGAGGATACCGAAACGGAAAATCAACCACTGATCAGATCTTTAGCATGCGGCAGATCTTGGAGAAGATGGCTGAATACAGCCACGACACATACCATCTCTTCATTGACTTCAAAGCTGCATATGATAGCATAGCCAGGGTAAAACTGTATGACGCTATGAGCTCTTTTGGAATCCCGGCCAAACTGATAAGGCTAGTTAGAATGACTATGACCAACGTCACATGCCAAGTGAGGGTGGATGGAAAACTCTCAGGACCTTTTGCTACCACCAAGGGTCTGCGCCAGGGGGACGGGCTTGCCTGTCTCTTATTCAACTTGGCGCTAGAGAGGGCCATCCGCGACTCGAGGGTGGAGACTACGGGAACCATCTTCTATAAGTCAACCCAGATCCTGGCATACGCTGATGATATAGACATCATTAGTCTGCGGCTCTCCTATGTAGCAGAAGCCTACTAAGGGATTGAGCAGGCGGCAGAGAGCATCGGATTGCAGATAAACGAGGCAAAGACCAAACTGATGGTGGCAACATCAGCGGACCTACCAATAAATAATCCGAATCTACATAGGCGTGATGTACAGATAGGTGAACGCACTTTTGAAGTCGTCCCAGAATTCACCTATCTGGGGTCAAAGGTCAGCAACGACAACTGTATGGAAGCTGAGTTGCGCGCAAGGATGCTGGCGGCCAACCGGTCATGATTCGTACACCATTCCACATCAACACCCAACGATCGACATCACACACGCGACGACACACATCGTCACATCGACCGCCGTCAATGTAAATGATGATCTGGAACTAGATCTGTGGGGCGAGTGAGAGGGGGGGGGGGGGGCGTAGAACAGAACGTAAGCATGAGTGAGTCGTCGTGTGTGTGTTTGTGATGTACACTTTCGAGAACTCATTTTTTTGCTCTTTCCTGGAACCCACATGTTCTATATTTTTCTGACTTTACAGGGTTTCACACTTTATCTCAAGACCGCGGGACCCCTTCCCGAATCTGTCTTAGCCAAAGCCAAGACTGCGGTATGATGCTTGAAAACGTTGATGATACCTGAAAACGTTGATGATACCTGAATTCATCGGATGCAATGCTGAATCTGCGGCGCATTTCTCGAACACACTGGTCCGCGCCGAGGACATGCGGTCGAATATGTTTTTACACGGATAAACTTTGTGTACATCAGTGTAGTAGAAACACTCAATTATCCTCTTCGTTTTTTCACCAAAAAATAGACAATTTTATAAAATGAGTGAATGCATATTTGTTTAATTAAAATATTTACAAGTGTTAAGAAAGTAGTTTGAACTGTTTAAATAATCTTTTTTGGTAAAAATACGAAAAAATAATTGACTGTTTTCAGCACACTGATGTACACAAAGGTTATCCGTGTAAAAAAATATTCGACCGCATGTCCTCGGCGCGGACCGGCTTGTTCGAGAAATGCGCCGCAGATTCAGCATTACGTCCGATGAATTCAGGTATCATCAACGTTTTCAAGCATCATATCGCAGTCTTGGCATTGGCTAAGACAGATTCAGGAAGGGGTCCCGTGGTCTTGAGATAAAGTGTGAAACCCTGTAAGCAACCAAAGTAGAACGGGAAGTAGAACCGTAGTCGAGCTGGATATGGCTCTAGATACTGTTAGATATCATAGAATACAACGTTATGTTGTTGAATCAAAGTAGAATATAGTATAGAATAAAAGGTTTTAGTTTTGTGCGTAACTTAAAAGGATACAGAACAGTTTAAGTTGTGTCTTTTATTTTATTAGAAAATTCCAACAGGTTATGGGCCCAGACCGTCTACGCTGATAAAGGTATTGGATTTTTTGAGGAAAACGGCTGATTAAGTGTCGTTCGCGAGATTAAATGGTACCAACTACGAGAATTGGAGTTACAGAATGAAACTTCTTCTCATAAAGGAAGGATGTTGGTCAGCCGTGAAAGAAGAGAAACCGGAACCAATAACGGCAACTTGGAGTAAACTGGATGAGCTGGCCATGGCTCATTCATTTTAAAAAGGCGGGCAATGCAGCGGATGCATGGAAAAAATTTGAAGACTTCCATGTGAAGAAAACTATGACGACGAAGGTATCGATAATGCGAAAAATCTGTGGCTCGCGTTTAGAAAAAGATAGCGGAGAAAATTGGGCAATTACAACCAGAAAAATATCTCTATCGGAGAAACTGTGGCTATTAGATTCGGGCGCTACTTGTCACATCTCGAATGAAAGTAGTTTTTTTGAGATTTTGGATGAAACTTTGGATGAAGAAGTATGCGTAGCGAATGGAATGAAATCAAAAATCAAAAGAACGTGGATCAGGTAGGCTGATCGTGCTGGATGGAAGCGAAAATGAACGAATTGTGACGTTGAAGGATGTGCTATTCGTGCCGAGTATGAAATCGAATCTAATATCAGTGAAACGTCTAGTGCAAGAAGGATACACCATTACATTTAACCAGGCTGGTGCACAAATCCAACGTGGTGGAATAATTGGTGCAGTAGCTAAGATTTTTGGTAATTTGTTCGTATTATGCCTAGGAAGAGAAGAAAATTCAGTAGCTATGGTTAATTCAACTGATTGTATACACGTTTGGCATCGTCGTTTGGGACATGTTGGATGTCATAGTATTTCAAAAATGACGGAACTATCAAGAGGAATTATATTCAAGAATTGTACTTGTTCGGATATTTGTGAAATTTGCCTGAAAGGAAAAATGCAGCGAATTCCGTTCCCGAAGCAATCTGAACGAAAAACCAATGCAGTTATGGATTTAGTTCATACAGATATATGTGGACCTATGCGCAATGCCGGTCTCGTAGTACAGTCGTCAACTCGTACGACTTAACAACATGCCCGTCATGGGTTCAAGCCCCAAATGGACCGTGCCGCCATACGTAGGACTGACTATCCTGCTATGGGGAGATCAATAAGTCAATGAAAGCCAAACCCACAAGTAGTGTGGTACAGGCAGGCCTTGACCGGCAACGGTTGTTGAGCCAAAAGAAGAAGAAGAAGAAGATGCGCAATGCCACTTTGGGAGGAAAAAGGTATTTATTAACATTTATAGATGACTATAGCAGATATACAGTCATCTATATGTTACATAAAAAATCCGAGGCAATAAATAAATTTGAACAATATGTTGAACTAGTCAAGACTCAATTCGGCAAGAAGCCCAAAATATTACGATCTAATCGTGGTGGTGAATTTACTGGAAAGATTTTCAAGGATTTTCTTGCAAATCAGGGAATAATTCAGCAACTAACAGCCCCTTATTCCCCCAGCAAAAGGGAGTAGCGGAAAGAAAGAATCGCACGTTAGTTGAAGTGACAAAATGTATGCTTATTGATGCAGGTTTGAACGAATGTTATTGGGGTGAAGCAATTAATACAGCAAACTATTTACAGAATCGCCTACCAAGTAAAGCTATAGAGGATACCCCGTACTATAGGTGGTTTGGACGAAAACCTGATCTTGGACACATGCGAGCATTCGGAACAGAGGTATATTGTCATGTACCAAGTATGCATCGTGGTAAATTGCATGATTAGGCGGTAAAGTTGAAAATGATGGGTTATAGTGTCGAATCAAAAGCTTATCGTTTAATATACACTACAACTGGTAAGATTACTATAAGCCGTGATGTTAAATTTATAGAATTGCACAAACACCTCAACCCAATTTAGAAAAATAAAAAAAAAGAAATGAAGTAGTAGTGTCACTACTCGATAATTCTCAGGAAACTAAATTTCAACCTAATGAAAATGATGAAACTCAAGGGGATGTAATACTAACTGATAGCGAGACAGATTATGATACTATATCCGAATCGGAAGAAAATTATTCAGATGATACGTCGAATAAAGAACAATTGCGTAGATCTACAAGAGTTACACGTGGACTACCTCCAGCACGATAAGCATGTACAGTAAAACCAGAAGAAAAAGAACCACGAAATTTAAAAGAAGCTCTTGAAAGTGACGACAAAGAAGAATGGAGAAAAGCAATGCTAGACGAACTAAATGCATTGAAAACTAACGACACTTGGGATTTAGTCGAATCACCAAAAAGAAAACGTCCAATTGGATGCAAGTGGGTATATAAGATAAAACGAGATGAGAAAGGTAACATTTGTCGATACAAAGCACGATTGGTGGCAAAAGGTTTTAGTCAGCGTTATGGAGTAGATTATGATGAAGTTTTTGCACCAGTCGTTCGGCAAACTACTTTTAGGACACTCTTGTGCATTGCCGGAAAAAGGCAAATGCTTGTAAAGCAATACGACATAAAAACAGTTTTTCTACATGGCAACCTTAAGGAGGAGATTTATATGGAACAGCCACCTGGCTTTATAATTAAAGGTGATGAAAATAAGGTATGCCATTTGAAGAAAAATATGTATGGATTAAGGCAAGCAGCTAGAGTTTGGAACGATCGTTTGAATACAGTTTTACAGCAGGAAGGATTCAGTGCTTGCGATGCAGATCCATGTTTATATCAAAAATTGACGAATGACATACACTGTTATGTGTTAGTTTATGTTGATGATCTGCTAATTGCTTATGAGATTGCGAGATGGTGAGATGCTAAGATGAGACAATTACCAATCAAGTAGCTCAAGCTCGTTTGAAATAAGAAGTTTGGGTGATATTCGTTATTATCTTGGAATTGAAGTAGAGCGTAATGAAGCTGGCGATTTTTATATAAATCAGAAAAAATAAATTAACGAAGTAGTTGTATCGAGTGGATTAGAACAAGCAAAACCTTCGAACATTCCATTGGATACGGGACACGGAAAACACGAAATAGGAGAATTTCTAGAAGCCAAGATCCTGAGCCAAAAGATTTCGAAACGCACGAAAAATTATTGGATAGAACTGAAAAGGATAGTGAGGTATTTCAAAGGAACAACTGATCTTGTAGAAAATTACACCGGGTGTGAAATTAGAGGAAAACTTGTGATATTTTGGGAATTAGAAAATAACGTGTAGGCGGTTGAACTTTCACTTTGCTAATGTGTATTCACTTGTCCGTTTGAGTTCATTTGTACATGCTATAATTCATTACATAGTTCATTTCATCCTCATCTATTTCCCTGTTTATATTGTAGCCTTCAAGTGTTGTCTGTTTCTAATCCCGTTACCATAATCCCATAATTCATGCCATAATATAATTCAAATAAATATATACATAGAAATTCAAACATTCCGGCCACCAAAAGAGAATTCTTTTCAAATTCCAAAAATGCCATAAATTCATATAAAGAAGTGAGCGAGCAAAGTATAAACCTGGCTGACCTTTAACACTTGACATCTCGCTAATGTCAACAAGGTTTGTTTACTATATTTCACGTGGTGAAGCTGCGCGACATTCTAACCTTTGCTGCTCAATGGGATTAGGTAGCAATGCGATCCTATTTACTGCTCTGACTATTTCCTTTCCCGTGCCTGTTCGTAGTGTAACTACTCTAACTACACCGTCTTTACCCGGATGTAAAGCAGTTATACGCCCCTTCGGCCAAACGGTAGGTGGAACGTTATCTTCCTTTACTATAACTAGCTGATTTATTTCTAGCTTGACCGGCGCATTGTTTGCGTGCCTTGCTCTGGCTTGCAGCTGCTGCAAATATTCCGGGTACCACCGGGACCAAATTCCTTGTAAATGCTTTTGCACTAATTGGTACTCTTTTAACCGTTTAGAAGAAAGCTTACTTAAATCAACCTCCGGTACTGCCTGCATACTACAACCTATCAGAAAATGAGCCGGGGTTAATGCTTCCAAATCAGTTGTTTCGTTGCATAACGGTACCAACGGGCGAGAATTAAGACATTGCTTGACTTGAGCTAAAATGGTAAGCATATGCTCCTGTGTAATGCTACTAACTCCTATTGTTTTTTGAAGGTGCTTTTTGGCCGATTTTACCGCCGCTTCCCAAAATCCCTCTCCTATCAGCCTCATCGATTTTCAGCATCTTATATATACGATGCAGTTCATGCGCTGCCCCCTTGAATGTTGTTGCATTATCTGAATGCAGTTCAGCAACCTTCCCTCTTCGCGCGACAAAACGACGTAATGCAGCCAAAAATGCAGTCGATGTGAGATCACTCACCAGTTCGATATGAACTGCCCTGGTCGCGAAGCAGACGAATATTGCGATATACGCCTTGGTGGGACTGCGATTGCGGATGGTAGACTTCAACAAGAACGGACCGCAATAATCCACCCCACTCACCGCAAACGGTCTCGTTAGTGTTACCCGCGACTCAGGCAAATCCGCTACCGCCTGTTTCACCAACGTCGGCTTGTTTCTAAAGCAAGTGTGGCACTGGTGATACACACGCTTTACCATATTTCGGCCTCCAATCAACCAAAACTTCTGCCGCAGTATGGTTAACATTGCTTGTGGTCCGGCGTGCATCTCCTGCTGATGGACCCTTTCTGCCAATAGCACTGACAGACGATGTGATGCTGCAAGGACTGTCGGATGCTTCGTTGCCTCCGGGATGTTGGCATTACCTAGCCGGCCACCGACACGTAACACACCCTGTGCGTCGATGTATCGGGACAACCACTTCAGCTTCGATCTCGCACTAACCTGCTTCCCTCGTTGTAGGTCGACCAGCTCTTCCGCGAACGACTCCTGTTGTGCTACCTGCCACAAACGCAGCTCGGCTTGCTGTAGCTCCACTGCTGTAAGCGGTGGAACGGAGTGCAGCAACGTCTTGATGTCCGCCTTTGTCTTAACGCGCTTGCACGATGATGCCTTGGTTGCCCTAAGCGTTGTGATGAACCGCAAGCAGAAACCCACGACTCTCCGTAACTTGCCATACCTTGAGTATTTGGCGAACAGTATCACAGTGCTAAAATCACACATCGTAGATGTAGTGACAATGTGGGAGACTGCCAGTCGCTCTTCGATGTCAACCTCGCCTTCCTTCATCGCCGGTTGATCATGGGGCCACTTCTCTTGTCCGTAGGACAACCAACTCGGCCCATGCCACCAACGTGAACACTGCACCAATTCTTCCGGATTCAGCCCGCGCGAGATGTCATCCGCTGGGTTATCAACTCCAGGAACATGACGCCAGCTGGAGATACGCGTTTCTTCCTTTATTTGTGCCACCCTGTTGGCCACAAATGGTTTCCAGCGACGCGGTGATGAGTTCAGCCAGTGCATTACTGTCATCGAATCTGTCCAACAGATAGCCGTAGCTGACACCTTGAGTGCAGAAACCACCTTCTGAAAAAGGTGTACTGCTAGCCGTGCTGCACACAACTCCAACCGGGCGATTGAGTTCGTATTTGCTAACGCTACCACCTTGGACTTGGCAGCTAGTAATCTGACCTGGATGCCTCTTGCGGATACTGCTCGTACATAACAGCATGCTCCATATGCTCCTTGTGAAGCATCAGCGAATGCATGTAGCTGCAGGTCTTCTGTGCCGGATTGTGAAACAAACCGAGGCACTCATAATTCGCGTAGCGAGTACAATGTATTGTGCAGCTTTCTCCATTCCTCTTGAAGGTCAATTGGTAGTGATCGATCCCAATCTAGCGTTTTACCGTCTTGCTTCAACCCCCATAATCGCTGCAGAAACATTTTGGCAAGTATTACCGTTGGCCCTAGTAGGCCTAGGGGAACGAAGATTCTGGCCGTGTAAGACAAGACCAAACTTCGCGTAAGCTCTCGAGCTGGTGGTGGAAGGTCGACTCTGAATCGTAGCATGTCGTTAGACGGTTCCCAAACCCAGCCCAATGTTGAAATCGCTTGATCTTCTTGCCAGTGTAGAAGTGGTTTGATCGCTAGATCGTCGCTCGGAACTCCTTCAAGCGCTTCGGAGACATTCGATGCCCACTTCTTCAAGAGGAAACCTGCCGATTCAAGCATTTGCGAAATTTGCGTTCGCATTCCAACGGCCTCTACTACATCATCTGCTCCTGTCAACAAATCATCCACATAAAAATCATGTAGCACTGAGTCGACTGCCAAAGGGTATTGTTGTTTGTGGTCGTGCGCAATTTGTTGTAGCGTTCGAGTGGCTAGAAATGGTGCTGTTGCGGTACCGTAGGTCACCGTTTGCAACTCATACGTGGAAATGGGATCGGAGGGACATTCACAGAAGCGTATGCGCAATAGATTTAGATCGTTTTCACAATGACGAATCTGCCGGTACATTTTCTCTACGTCTGCCACTATTGCGACAGCGTGTTTTCGAAAGCGTAGGATGATTGTAAGCAGATCATCCTGCACTGTTGGACCAATCAGCAGAGTATCGTTTAGCGAGTAGCCAGATGTTGTTTTGCAGGATGCATCAAAAACAACACGCACCTTGGTTGTTGTACTGGTCTCTTTGACTACCGCGTGATGTGGAATGTAGCAATGTGGTTTGTTGTCATCAACGGGTTCCGTGAGTTTGACCATGTGTCCCAACGACTCATACTCTCTCATAAATTTAATATATTCCCTTTCCATTTCAGGATTGGCCTTCAGTCGACGTTCTACACCCAGTAAACGACGATCTGCTATCTCTCTTGACAAACCCAGCGTTCTTTCTGGTTTGGGGCTTCGCGGCAAGGACACAATGTAGCGACCTTGTGCATTACGGCTCGTGGTAGCTACGTAATGTTTTTCGCACATGTCCTCCTCAATTGACAAGGCAGGATTCTCCATGATACTCTCAGCCTCCCAAAACCGCTGGAGCAAGCTTTCGATGGCACCTTCGTTGGCGGCCGTGTGACACAATCGTAGATTGGAGCCAGCAAGTTGGGAAGTATTCCCCGAGACCGCCCATCCAAACGCAGTTTCTATCAGCCATGGCCTTCCGTTACCCAGTGACTGTTTCCTTCCTGTGTGTATCTTCCAGAACGTGTTTCCACCGATTACAACATCGACCTTTCCCGGAACGTGGAAAGACGAGTCTGCCAACTGTACGTTCGGGATGTTCCATTTCGCAATATTTAAGGGAATTGTTGGAATTTCAGCCGACGGAGTCTTGAGCACTAGAAATTCCATTGACGAATGAAAGTCTTCTCCTAGCGATCGAACGGTCGCTGTGATGGAACCCTTCACGTGCTGTTTGATTTGCCCTATACCCGATACAGCAATGCTTACTTTGGGAAGCGGTGTCAACAGTCGATGGGCCATAGATTCGGAGATAAAGTTGCACATTGATCCGGAATCTAATAGTGCTCGTGCTGTATGTTTATTGCCGTGATCATCGACCAGTTGTAGTTGGACTGTTTCCAGCAGAACCACTTCATCATCCGACTGCGCAGCCATTGTGACAATTGGCGTTACGTGCAGCAAGGAGTGATGGCGTGCGTTGCACGTAGTGCATTTAAACGCGGAACGACAATCCCTCACATGGTGACTGCGATTGAGGCAGTTCCAACATAGTCGCTCACGGGTGGCTACTTCACGGCGTTGCTGTACGTCCTTTCGCATTTGCAGGATTGCCACCCTCAAACTGCCGTCACTGTTATTGGAAAACTCGCGCGATGATTTTAATATTCGTACACGATCTTGCAAAAAGTGTACTAATTCCTTGTACTTATCTTTTTTATGTTGCGCTGAGTGGTTCTCCCATGCCAGAATGGTCGACGAATCCAGCTTCATCAGAAGCAGGTTGGCGAGTGGCATGTCCCAGGTGTCCACCGGTTCGTCGAGCTTCTTCAGACCGTTCACGTGCCGCGTGAATTCATCGACGAGCAGCGCCAAATCGTCCACGTTGTCACAGCTCACTGCTGGCAGGTGATGAATCTTCCGATAGTACTCCCGGATCAGCGTACGCGGATTGTCGTACCGCTTCAGCAAGGCAGCCCACGTCACCTCGTAATTGTCTGCTGTCAACGTGGTGTGCTCAAAAAAGCAAACCAACCTCGCCCTTCAACGAGGACAGCAGATATTGCAGCTTCATTATGTTCGGTATCTCACTGGCACTGTCGATCATCGCCACAAATCGGTCACGGAACGTTAACCACTTGGTGGAATCGCCATCGAACGTAGGCAATTCGATTTTTGGAAGCCGCAAATTCACTGCACCTATTGAACTATTGAGCACTGAACTATTGAGTGTCGAGCTCGCTAATAGCATCGACTCATTCGACATATTTTGCGCGGCCGTAGGAGGTGGTTGCTTTCGTAGAAGAAAGCCCTTAACGCGACGATACCGTGTATCCATATCACACCGCTCACTTACACTCGCATCTGTGGCCTCCTCATCGAGTTCCATCACTTTTGCATTTGCCTGGTATTTCACACACTGGTATTTCACTGGCATTTTCCTCGATGTAGCCGATCGTAGACTGTTCGATACTTTTCACCAATTCGACCGCTTGATGCCTTTTCAGTTGCACCGATTTCAACTTCTTCTCCATTTTTATTTTAAAAATTGGCGCGAAAGTTCACTGACTTCGCACAGCTTGCACGAAAGTTGTACGCAACGACGATCACGATTGGCGCGAGCTTGATGCGCTGATGGTTGCTTACAAGGATGGCGGTTTTCGCAATGGTTCCAACGGTCGGCGTCACTTTTCTCACGAACTAGAATACGCACGCACGAAATGTTTCATCCACACGGAAAAAACGAAACAAGAATCACAGCACACTAAAGTCAGATTTTCCCGTGATAGCGGGGCAACCCACGTTGTGGTTTGCGCAACACAACGGATAGCAAACGAATTAGTCCACGCTTTGGTTCACACCAACGGTCACGGAGTGCCGTTTTTCCAAAAATTAAGGCCACGTAGTGCCCGTACACAAATTTTCACTGCACGTAGTGCTTCCTTTCACGATCCGGTTCGAAGGACCAAATGTAGAAAATTACACCGGGTGTGAAATTAGAGGAAAACTTGTGATATTTTGGGAATTAGAAAATAACGTGTAAGCGGTTGAACTTTCACTTTGCTAATGTGTATTCACTTGTCCGTTTGAGTTCATTTGTACATGCTCTAATTCATTACATGGTTCATCTCATCCTCATCTATTTCCCTGGTTATATTGTAGCCTTCAAGTGTTGTCTGTTTCTAATCCCGTTATCATAATCCCATAATTCATGCCATAATAAAATTTAATTCAAATAAATATAAACATAGAAATTCAAACAGATCTAAAGTTTCGTCTTTCCGATTGCAATACAGATTCTGGACTTTTTGGCTACGCAGATGCAGATTGGGCGGAATGCAGAGTTGATCGGAAATCAAACAGCGGATACATATTTAAATTTTGTGGTGGAACAATATCTTGGAGTTGTAGAAAACAGACCTGTGTTGCGGTTGATAAGAAGCAGAATTTATTTCGTTATCTGAAGCGTCACAAAATGAAATTTGGCTACAAAATTTGTTGAAAAATCTTGGAGAAGAACATTTAAAAATTATCATGTATGAAGATAATCAAAGCTGTTAGCAGATGTTAGAATCAGAGAAATATAGCAATCGGACGAAACACATTGATACTAGGTACCACTTTGCGAAACATTTGAAGAAACTCGGGATAGTGAAATTTGTGTATTGTCCGACTGAAGAAATGCTTGCTGACATGTTAACGAAACCAATATCGAGAATCCGCATCCAGACTCTGTGAGGATTGTGTGGTTTAGTATATTAATAAATTGTACAAAATAAATTGTTCCGTAATTTTCCGTAACCGTATTAATGAGTGATATTTGCATCAAGTTAGGATAGATAAGAACAATTTAAACAATAACAATTAAACACAATTTAAACAATAAACAATAAACAATAAACAATAAACCAATAAACAATAAACCAATAAACAATAAACAATAAACAATAAACAATAAACAATAAACAATAAACAATAAACAATAAACAATAAACAATAAACAATAAACAATAAACAATAAACAATAAACAATATAAACAATAAACAATAAACACAACAATAAACAATAAACAATAAACCAATAAACAATAAACAATAAACAATATATAAAAATAACCAATCGAGATCAGATCGAGGATGGGTAGTTGACCAGCGGAATCCACATGAAGATGCATGTGAGCGTGTTGAAAGATACAGGTTTCCTCTTCACCTGTATTTCGTTATGCATTCATTTTTTGTCAGGCTACACAAGTAGCGTTTTGCCATCGTCGAAAATGTAGTTGAAAAAAAAACATGCTCTCTCGTTTTGGCACACACGAAAGTTTTCCAATAACTTCCTTTTTGTTGATTGGGTAAAGAAAAACTACACTGGATGAATGATGGTAACGTAAAAGTATGTTTATTTTATTAACAGTTTATAATTCAAAATTAATTTATTTCAATGAATAGCCCAATACGTTTTACTTTCAGTTGCTGTACATCCGTTATGAATCCACGAAAAAAGAAGAAACATTATCATAATTGTAACTACTTAGTCGCAACATCTCATATCAGTACGATTTCTAGTCACATCTAGTACATTCTCTGTATTGCAAAAAAACATTCCTTTATTATTACGCTTTACATTCCATTGCCATTCAGATTTGAAAACAAATGGCTATTATCCAAAACAAACCGCTTTATAACCTAAAAGAGAAAAAAATGTTTTTCTTTTTTTGTTCAGGAGGAAGTATATCTTATATAATATATCACGAAATAATGAAACTTACCCAATTTGAAGCTACTGCTTTATTTCCTAAATTTACCATCATATGCAATAGAAGATACAAATTAAAAGCTATGTAAAACATACCGAAAAAAACTGGAAAAAACGCAAGAAATTTATCTGTGTCAATATGTCTGTGTTAAAGTTAAATCAGTAAAGCATTGATTAACTTACCAACGCTAAAGATCATCAAAGGCGTTAAATTTACTTGCTCTAAATTGGCCACAATAAAATAAAGGTTTATACCAATAACAGTAAAACTGAGTGTGATAGAAATATTTTTTTCAAGTCTGCAAAACGGAAAGGTATAACAATATTTTAAATCATAATTAACAACATAAGGTGTAATATATAAGCTTACCTGCCATTCACAAAGTCTTCTTTCATCAATGCTATTTAATATATAGAAAAGAGATAGCAATCATGAAGTACAGATATATTACATGGTCGTGACGGATAATCCGTAGTGAAATAGCGGAAAAAAACAAAGTACGACTCCGTATTAAAATCGAATTTGATTCTGCAACGAAGATACAGAGTACGATTGTGTCCGATTGGGTCCGATCTAGACTCTTCCGTGACCAGTCTCTCCCTCCCCCAATATTTATGTCATAAAAAAATTCTCGTACGTGCTCAATCGACGTTTTATCGTGGACTCGATGAGTCCGAACGATTCCGGCCAATTCCGACCGATTCCAGACGAGTACATCCCATTCCGGAATCAAATCCTTCTGTGATGCATGCCCAACCCTCTCCCCACTTAATTGTTAGAGTCACTTCGAATTGGATCAATCCGACTAAGCTCGGAATCGGATCAATCCGACTCTTAAAAAAACTGACCCATAATTATTACATATTTGGAAATATTATTCATAAAACAACATACCTACACTTGAAGAAAAGGCGACTGTAGGTATCGCAGCGAATGGAAGCTGTAAAGCCATCACGGCATTCAATATATCGTTCATTTTAGTTAAATCTTCCAATCTACTGAAGAAAGCAACATAAAACGCAGGCATAATTGCCACTGTTCTGGTGAACAATACACGTTTCCAACGTGCCCATTGCAGGTTAAGAAAACCCTGTAAGATAATGTTGTGTTAGATTAATAAATTCTTTGAACGATCACCAAGTTTACCTCCATAGCAAATTGTCCTGCGTATGTGCCAGTCATGGTAGAACTTTGTCCGGCTGCTAGTATACCAATAGCCCACACGTACATCGATAGTCCACCATAAAAACATCCAAGTACTAATCCGCCTTTATAAATGTTGATATCGGCTGTATAATTATTTGCTATAAATGCAGATATAATGTCATCCCCAAATGATGAATTACTGCAAGCGTCAATCTATAAAAGTTATTTGAAAACATTTTGGAACTGCATCATGTGGTGTGTACTAAATTATCAGCTACTGCTTTTATTTTTTACGAAGTTTTAAAGCACTCGCTTTACGGAAGTTTAGTTGCAGTCTACTTACCACGTCTTGATTAGTCTTTCCATACACATCATGAGCGAAAACGGACACTACAAACACGTTAATGACAAAGGATACCGCAAGGGCAATCGATGCTTCTATAAAGTAATAACGATTTGCTTTTTTCACTTCCTTAACATCGTTTCGATTGATCGCACGAGACTTAAAAGAAAAAAAAACTCTACAATTATTTCAAATCTTTGGTCGGGCTGCATTGAATGTATATTTTTTACCTTTACAAGCGCTGAATGTAAATATAAGTTGTGCGGCATGATAACGGCACCGATTATACCCACAGCCTGCAGCAGTGTACCGGGACGGTAATCAGAAGACCAAGGTAGGAACATTCCTTCAATTACACTGATTTGCGGTATATCAGTAACGATGTACTATGGCACAAAAAAAATAATGTGATTTACGTTTTACGCCTGTTTCATTTTCTTTTATACGTATTGAAAAATGATTACCTGATAACCAAACGATACGGCCATTGTAGTGATCAAAAATCCAAAAAATAGTTCCAGACGTCTCAGTTTGTACTTATCCAAAAACAAGAAGGAAAGTGTATCTAATACAGTTATCAAAACCCCTATGTACAATGGTATTCTAAAAAAACAAAAGTAGTTTGTTATTATTATTTTATTTTTGTTGACGCCTTACGGTAGGCAATGTGCATGGCACAATTAGAATTAGGACAACTAGGATAATTAGTACAGAAAGGATTAGATCGTAATTATAAATAAGAAGAATTAGAAGAGCAGTGAATTTGAAAGGGAATAAACAATAGCACTTCAAACCTCGGCGAGATAACAACCTTATTTACAACGATTGAGAAAGCGTCATTAATTTTATTAGTATCATTAGTTTATCGTTAGAAGTTTATAATTGTTGTTCTTCTCTTCTTCTTCGGCACTATAATTGTTGCCGGTCAAGGCCTGCCTGTGCCCACAAGTGAAGTGGGCTTGGCTTTCAGTGACTTTTTGTTACCATAGCAGAATAGTCAGTCCTACGTATGGGGGTACGGTCTATTCGGGGCTTGAACTCATGACGGGCATGTTGTTCTTACAATTAAAACAAATAATAGAATGAGGAATTGTGTAGACGGGAAAAAATTTGGAAGAATGAGAGATTGATGTCGAATAATTGGTAAGGTTAGGTAAATCGATGACAGTGCTCCTAAAAATGGATCAATCTGACCGTATAATGTACAATGCGAAATGCTAAGAAGGGGTTTATAGCGTAAATACCCAGCGGAACAAAAGTGGAAAGCTTGGAGCAAAATAATCGTTTTTCTCCCTCTATCCTTTATACCGCGCTTGCTTGCACTCATGCGCAAGCGCTCGAATATACCACCACGCAAACAATGAGACCCCAAATTCTGAGTGATTCAGGCCAAGGGGTATGACGAAGCTTGAGGAAGCTAGGAGAAACGCGCTGCGATGAGAGCTCGCATTCTGTTTTACACGCGCGCTTCACTAACACCAATACAAATACCGTGCTTTGACGAGCCGTCTGTGAATGTGTGTGTTTTCTTCCAGCGAGCTCAACAACTTGGAGCTGCTCGTCACATCGTGTTGTCTCGCTTACACTACAGCATCGAACCATCGCTCCGTATATCACCCCTCTTACACGTACAAAACCACCAGTACAGCGCGACGCTTTGCCGGAGATGGTTGTGCGCGTTTTGTTCTAAGTCCCGCGCGCAGTGTTTGTGTGCTTGTGCGCATTTCGTTCAAAGTCTCGTGCGCCGGTGTGTTTTGGTAAAGTGTGAAGTGAATAAACAATGTTCACAGACGCACATGCAGTGCGTGCATCAACAGGCAAGAATTTGCTGAACAGAGGCAACGCAGATTGTCGACAAGTTTCCCGCAGCCTGGCTCGACCCGGTACTTTACAGTATGACGCCATTCGTGAGTATGAAGGATTCTAAATGTGTTGTGAAAGTGTACTTTATGTTTCAATAAAGTGTTTAATGAAATAAAAAATGACCGTGTTTGTGTTTGTTGTTTGAATAAGTGCGTATTTGCGATCGTGTCTATGCATGAAAGAAAACGAGAAACGAAAGAAACAAATATCTTTGGATGTGTTGGTAGCATGATTGGAAAGAACACGAACACTTTGAGAACTGCTCAATGGGATTAGGTAGCAATGCGATCCTATTTACTGCTCTGACTATTTCCTTTCCCGTGCCTGTTCGTAGTGTAACTACTCTAACTACACCGTCTTTACCCGGATGTAAAGCAGTTATACGCCCCTTCGGCCAAACGGTAGGTGGAACGTTATCTTCCTTTACTATAACTAGCTGATTTATTTCTAGCTTGACCGGCGCATTGTTTGCGTGCCTTGCTCTGGCTTGCAGCTGCTGCAAATATTCCGGGTACCACCGGGACCAAATTCCTTGTAAATGCTTTTGCACTAATTGGTACTCTTTTAACCGTTTGGAAGAAAGCTTACTTAAATCAACCTCCGGTACTGCCTGCATACTACAACCTATCAGAAAATGAGCCGGGGTTAATGCTTCCAAATCAGTTGTTTCGTCGCATAACGGTACCAACGGGCGAGAATTAAGACATTGCTTGACTTGAGCTAAAATGGTAAGCATATGCTCCTGTGTAATGCTACTAACTCCTATTGTTTTTTGAAGGTGCTTTTTGGCCGATTTTACCGCCGCTTCCCAAAATCCCTCTCCTATCAGCCTCATCGATTTTCAGCATCTTATATATACGATGCAGTTCATGCGCTGCCCCCTTGAATGTTGTTGCATTATCTGAATGCAGTTCAGCAACCTTCCCTCTTCGCGCGACAAAACGACGTAATGCAGCCAAAAATGCAGTCGATGTGAGATCACTCACCAGTTCGATATGAACTGCCCTGGTCGCAAAGCAGACGAATATTGCGATATACGCCTTGGTGGGACTGCGATTGCGGATGGTAGACTTCAACAAGAACGGACCGCAATAATCCACCCCACTCACCGCAAACGGTCTCGTTAGTGTTACCCGCGACTCAGGCAAATCCGCTACCGCCTGTTTCACCAACGTCGGCTTGTTTCTAAAGCAAGTGTGGCACTGGTGATACACACGCTTTACCATATTTCGGCCTCCAATCAACCAAAACTTCTGCCGCAGTATGGTTAACATTGCTTGTGGTCCGGCGTGCATCTCCTGCTGATGGACCCTTTCTGCCAATAGCACTGACAGACGATGTGATGCTGCAAGGACTGTCGGATGCTTCGTTGCCTCCGGGATGTTGGCATTACCTAGCCGGCCACCGACACGTAACACACCCTGTGCGTCGATGTATCGGGACAACCACTTCAGCTTCGATCTCGCACTAACCTGCTTCCCTCGTTGTAGGTCGACCAGCTCTTCCGCGAACGACTCCTGTTGTGCTACCTGCCACAAACGCAGCTCGGCTTGCTGTAGCTCCACTGCTGTAAGCGGTGGAACGGAGTGCAGCAACGTCTTGATGTCCGCCTTTGTCTTAACGCGCTTGCACGATGATGCCTTGGTTGCCCTAAGCGTTGTGATGAACCGCAAGCAGAAACCCACGACTCTCCGTAACTTGCCATACCTTGAGTATTTGGCGAACAGTATCACAGTGCTAAAATCACACATCGTAGATGTAGTGACAA
The DNA here is from genome assembly GCF_017562075.2 of Anopheles merus. NCBI lineage: Eukaryota > Metazoa > Arthropoda > Insecta > Diptera > Culicidae > Anopheles > Anopheles merus. Next base: position 48,928 of record NW_024427696.1, on the reverse strand, counting down.
TGTGGGAGACTGCCAGTCGCTCTTCGATGTCAACCTCGCCTTCCTTCATCGCCGGTTGATCATGGGGCCACTTCTCTTGTCCGTAGGACAACCAACTCGGCCCATGCCACCAACGTGAACACTGCACCAATTCTTCCGGATTCAGCCCGCGCGAGATGTCATCCGCTGGGTTATCAACTCCAGGAACATGACGCCAGCTGGAGATACGCGTTTCTTCCTTTATTTGTGCCACCCTGTTGGCCACAAATGGTTTCCAGCGACGCGGTGATGAGTTCAGCCAGTGCATTACTGTCATCGAATCTGTCCAACAGATAGCCGTAGCTGACACCTTGAGTGCAGAAACCACCTTCTGAAAAAGGTGTACTGCTAGCCGTGCTGCACACAACTCCAACCGGGCGATTGAGTTCGTATTTGCTAACGCTACCACCTTGGACTTGGCAGCTAGTAATCTGACCTGGATGCCTCTTGCGGATACTGCTCGTACATAACAGCATGCTCCATATGCTCCTTGTGAAGCATCAGCGAATGCATGTAGCTGCAGGTCTTCTGTGCCGGATTGTGAAACAAACCGAGGCACTCATAATTCGCGTAGCGAGTACAATGTATTGTGCAGCTTTCTCCATTCCTCTTGAAGGTCAATTGGTAGTGATCGATCCCAATCTAGCGTTTTACCGTCTTGCTTCAACCCCCATAATCGCTGCAGAAACATTTTGGCAAGTATTACCGTTGGCCCTAGTAGGCCTAGGGGATCGAAGATTCTGGCCGTGTAAGACAAGACCAAACTTCGCGTAAGCTCTCGAGCTGGTGGTGGAAGGTCGACTCTGAATCGTAGCATGTCGTTAGACGGTTCCCAAACCCAGCCCAATGTTGAAATCGCTTGATCTTCTTGCCAGTGTAGAAGTGGTTTGATCGCTAGATCGTCGCTCGGAACTCCTTCAAGCGCTTCGGAGACATTCGATGCCCACTTCTTCAAGAGGAAACCTGCCGATTCAAGCATTTGCGAAATTTGCGTTCGCATTCCAACGGCCTCTACTACATCATCTGCTCCTGTCAACAAATCATCCACATAAAAATCATGTAGCACTGGGTCGACTGCCAAAGGGTATTGTTGTTTGTGGTCGTGCGCAATTTGTTGTAGCGTTCGAGTGGCTAGAAATGGTGCTGTTGCGGTACCGTAGGTCACCGTTTGCAACTCATACGTGGAAATGGGATCGGAGGGACATTCACAGAAGCGTATGCGCAATAGATTTAGATCGTTTTCACAATGACGAATCTGCCGGTACATTTTCTCTACGTCTGCCACTATTGCGACAGCGTGTTTTCGAAAGCGTAGGATGATTGTAAGCAGATCATCCTGCACTGTTGGACCAATCAGCAGAGTATCGTTTAGCGAGTAGCCAGATGTTGTTTTGCAGGATGCATCAAAAACAACACGCACCTTGGTTGTTGTACTGGTCTCTTTGACTACCGCGTGATGTGGAATGTAGCAATGTGGTTTGTTGTCATCAACGGGTTCCGTGAGTTTGACCATGTGTCCCAACGACTCATACTCTCTCATAAATTTAATATATTCCCTTTCCATTTCAGGATTGGCCTTCAGTCGACGTTCTACACCCAGTAAACGACGATCTGCTATCTCTCTTGACAAACCCAGCGTTCTTTCTGGTTTGGGGCTTCGCGGCAAGGACACAATGTAGCGACCTTGTGCATTACGGCTCGTGGTAGCTACGTAATGTTTTTCGCACATGTCCTCCTCAATTGACAAGGCAGGATTCTCCATGATACTCTCAGCCTCCCAAAACCGCTGGAGCAAGCTTTCGATGGCACCTTCGTTGGCGGCCGTGTGACACAATCGTAGATTGGAGCCAGCAAGTTGGGAAGTATTCCCCGAGACCGCCCATCCAAACGCAGTTTCTATCAGCCATGGCCTTCCGTTACCCAGTGACTGTTTCCTTCCTGTGTGTATCTTCCAGAACGTGTTTCCACCGATTACAACATCGACCTTTCCCGGAACGTGGAAAGACGAGTCTGCCAACTGTACGTTCGGGATGTTCCATTTCGCAATATTTAAGGGAATTGTTGGAATTTCAGCCGACGGAGTCTTGAGCACTAGAAATTCCATTGACGAATGAAAGTCTTCTCCTAGCGATCGAACGGTCGCTGTGATGGAACCCTTCACGTGCTGTTTGATTTGCCCTATACCCGATACAGCAATGCTTACTTTGGGAAGCGGTGTCAACAGTCGATGGGCCATAGATTCGGAGATAAAGTTGCACATTGATCCGGAATCTAATAGTGCTCGTGCTGTATGTTTATTGCCGTGATCATCGACCAGTTGTAGTTGGACTGTTTCCAGCAGAACCACTTCATCATCCGACTGCGCAGCCATTGTGACAATTGGCGTTACGTGCAGCAAGGAGTGATGGCGTGCGTTGCACGTAGTGCATTTAAACGCGGAACGACAATCCCTCACATGGTGACTGCGATTGAGGCAGTTCCAACATAGTCGCTCACGGGTGGCTACTTCACGGCGTTGCTGTACGTCCTTTCGCAAGAATGCAGGACAATTGCGCAGATTGTGAAGCTCTGCACAACCCAAAACACACTGTTGAGCTGAAACATTCGGCGAAGCTCTCCTTGCAGTTGCAGCATTGCCCACAATTCTCGGCCTATGGTCGGATACCCTTCTGTTGCCGGCCACCATTCTCAAACTGCCGTCACTGTTATTGGAAAACTCGCGCGATGATTTTAATATTCGTACACGATCTTGCAAAAAGTGTACTAATTCCTTGTACTTATCTTTTTTATGTTGCGCTGAGTGGTTCTCCCATGCCAGAATGGTCGACGAATCCAGCTTCATCAGAAGCAGGTTGGCGAGTGGCATGTCCCAGGTGTCCACCGGTTCGTCGAGCTTCTTCAGACCGTTCACATGCCGCGTGAATTCATCGACGAGCAGCGCCAAATCGTCCACGTTGTCACAGCTCACTGCTGGCAGGTGATGAATCTTCCGATAGTACTCCCGGATCAGCGTACGCGGATTGTCGTACCGCTTCAGCAAGGCAGCCCACGTCACCTCGTAATTGTCTGCTGTCAACGTGGTGTGCTCAAAAAAGCAAACCAACCTCGCCCTTCAACGAGGACAGCAGATATTGCAGCTTCATTATGTTCGGTATCTCACTGGCACTGTCGATCATCGCCACAAATCGGTCACGGAACGTTAACCACTTGGTGGAATCGCCATCGAACGTAGGCAATTCGATTTTTGGAAGCCGCAAATTCACTGCACCTATTGAACTATTGAGCACTGAACTATTGAGTGTCGAGCTCGCTAATAGCATCGACTCATTCGACATATTTTGCGCGGCCGTAGGAGGTGGTTGCTTTCGTAGAAGAAAGCCCTTAACGCGACGATACCGTGTATCCATATCACACCGCTCACTTACACTCGCATCTGTGGCCTCCTCATCGAGTTCCATCACTTTTGCATTTGCCTGGTATTTCACACACTGGTATTTCACTGGCATTTTCCTCGATGTAGCCGATCGTAGACTGTTCGATACTTTTCACCAATTCGACCGCTTGATGCCTTTTCAGTTGCACCGATTTCAACTTCTTCTCCATTTTTATTTTAAAAATTGGCGCGAAAGTTCACTGACTTCGCACAGCTTGCACGAAAGTTGTACGCAACGACGATCACGATTGGCGCGAGCTTGATGCGCTGATGGTTGCTTACAAGGATGGCGGTTTTCGCAATGGTTCCAACGGTCGGCGTCACTTTTCTCACGAACTAGAATACGCACGCACGAAATGTTTCATCCACACGGAAAAAACGAAACAAGAATCACAGCACACTAAAGTCAGATTTTCCCGTGATAGCGGGGCAACCCACGTTGTGGTTTGCGCAACACAACGGATAGCAAACGAATTAGTCCACGCTTTGGTTCACACCAACGGTCACGGAGTGCCGTTTTTCCAAAAATTAAGGCCACGTAGTGCCCGTACACAAATTTTCACTGCACGTAGTGCTTCCTTTCACGATCCGGTTCGAAGGACCAAATGTAGAAAATTACACCGGGTGTGAAATTAGAGGAAAACTTGTGATATTTTGGGAATTAGAAAATAACGTGTAAGCGGTTGAACTTTCACTTTGCTAATGTGTATTCACTTGTCCGTTTGAGTTCATTTGTACATGCTCTAATTCATTACATGGTTCATCTCATCCTCATCTATTTCCCTGGTTATATTGTAGCCTTCAAGTGTTGTCTGTTTCTAATCCCGTTATCATAATCCCATAATTCATGCCATAATAAAATTTAATTCAAATAAATATAAACATAGAAATTCAAACAGATCTAAAGTTTCGTCTTTCCGATTGCAATACAGATTCTGGACTTTTTGGCTACGCAGATGCAGATTGGGCGGAATGCAGAGTTGATCGGAAATCAAACAGCGGATACATATTTAAATTTTGTGGTGGAACAATATCTTGGAGTTGTAGAAAACAGACCTGTGTTGCGGTTGATAAGAAGCAGAATTTATTTCGTTATCTGAAGCGTCACAAAATGAAATTTGGCTACAAAATTTGTTGAAAAATCTTGGAGAAGAACATTTAAAAATTATCATGTATGAAGATAATCAAAGCTGTTAGCAGATGTTAGAATCAGAGAAATATAGCAATCGGACGAAACACATTGATACTAGGTACCACTTTGCGAAACATTTGAAGAAACTCGGGATAGTGAAATTTGTGTATTGTCCGACTGAAGAAATGCTTGCTGACATGTTAACGAAACCAATATCGAGAATCCGCATCCAGACTCTGTGAGGATTGTGTGGTTTAGTATATTAATAAATTGTACAAAATAAATTGTTCCGTAATTTTCCGTAACCGTATTAATGAGTGATATTTGCATCAAGTTAGGATAGATAAGAACAATTTTAACAACCCTATTTTAACATAAACAATAAACAATAAACAATAAACAATAAAAATAAACAATAAACAATAAACAATAAACAATAAACAATAAACAATAAACAATAAACAATAAACAATAAAATAAACAATAAACAATAAACAATAAACAATAAACAATAAACAATAAACAATAAACAATAAACAATAAACAATAAACAATAAACAATAAACAATAAACAATAAACAATAAACAATAAACATAAACAAATAAACAATAAACAATAAACAATAAACAATAAACAATAAACAATAAACAATAAACAACAAAACAATAAACAATAAACAATAAACAATAAACAATAAACAATAAACAATAAACAATAAACAATAAACAATAAACAATAAACAATAAACAATAAACAATAAACAATAAACAATAAACAATAAACAATAAACAATAAACAATAAACAATAAACAATAAACAATAAACAATAAACAATATAACAATAAACAATAAACAATAAACAATAAACAATAAACAATAAACAATAAACAATAAACAATAAACAATAAACAATAAACAATAAACAAAAACAATAAACAATAAACAATAAACAATAAACAATAAACAATAAACAATAAACAATAAACAATAAACAATAAACAATAAACAATAAACAATAAACTTTTAGTAGAGAAAGTTCTGGACTAACTGACGATGCCTAACACCCTGGATGAGCAGGATAACAGAAAAAATAGGGTAGATCGAGATCGATGGGTAGTTGGACCAGCGGAATCCACATGAAGATGCATGTGAGCGTGTTGAAAGATACAGGTTTCCTCTTCACCTGTATTTCGTTATGCATTCATTTTTTGTCAGGCTACACAAGTAGCGTTTTGCCATCGTCGAAAATGTAGTTGAAAAAAAAACATGCTCTCTCGTTTTGGCACACACGAAAGTTTTCCAATAACTTCCTTTTTGTTGATTGGGTAAAGAAAAACTACACTGGATGAATGATGGTAACGTAAAAGTATGTTTTATTTTATTAACAGTTTATAATTCAAAATTAATTTATTTCAATGAATAGCCCAATACGTTTTACTTTCAGTTGCTGTACATCCGTTATGAATCCACGAAAAAAGAAGAAACATTATCATAATTGTAACTACTTAGTCGCAACATCTCATATCAGTACGATTTCTAGTCACATCTAGTACATTCTCTGTATTGCAAAAAAACATTCCTTTATTATTACGCTTTACATTCCATTGCCATTCAGATTTGAAAACAAATGGCTATTATCCAAAACAAACCGCTTTATAACCTAAAAAAGAAAAAAATGTTTTTCTTTTTTTGTTCAGGAGGAAGTATATCTTATATAATATATCACGAAATAATGAAACTTACCCAATTTGAAGCTACTGCTTTATTTCCTAAATTTACCATCATATGCAATAGAAGATACAAATTAAAAGCTATGTAAAACATACCGAAAAAAACTGAAAAAAACGCAAGAAATTTATCTGTGTCAATATGTCTGTGTTAAAGTTAAATCAGTAAAGCATTGATTAACTTACCAACGCTAAAGATCATCAAAGGCGTTAAATTTACTTGCTCTAAATTGGCCACAATAAAATAAAGGTTTATACCAATAACAGTAAAACTGAGTGTGATAGAAATATTTTTTTCAAGTCTGCAAAACGGAAAGGTATAACAATATTTTAAATCATAATTAACAACATAAGGTGTAATATATAAGCTTACCTGCCATTCACAAAGTCTTCTTTCATCAATGCTATTTAATATATAGAAAAGAGATAGCAATCATGAAGTACAGATATATTACATGGTCGTGACGGATAATCCGTAGTGAAATAGCGGAAAAAAACAAAGTACGACTCCGTATTAAAATCGAATTTGATTCTGCAACGAAGATACAGAGTACGATTGTGTCCGATTGGGTCCGATCTAGACTCTTCCGTGACCAGTCTCTCCCTCCCCCAATATTTATGTCATAAAAAAATTCTCGTACGTGCTCAATCGACGTTTTATCGTGGACTCGATGAGTCCGAACGATTCCGGCCAATTCCGACCGATTCCAGACGAGTACATCCCATTCCGGAATCAAATCCTTCTGTGATGCATGCCCAACCCTCTCCCCACTTAATTGTTAGAGTCACTTCGAATTGGATCAATCCGACTAAGCTCGGAATCGGATCAATCCGACTCTTAAAAAAACTGACCCATAATTATTACATATTTGGAAATATTATTCATAAAACAACATACCTACACTTGAAGAAAAGGCGACTGTAGGTATCGCAGCGAATGGAAGCTGTAAAGCCATCACGGCATTCAATATATCGTTCATTTTAGTTAAATCTTCCAATCTACTGAAGAAAGCAACATAAAACGCAGGCATAATTGCCACTGTTCTGGTGAACAATACACGTTTCCAACGTGCCCATTGCAGGTTAAGAAAACCCTGTAAGATAATGTTGTGTTAGATTAATAAATTCTTTGAACGATCACCAAGTTTACCTCCATAGCAAATTGTCCTGCGTATGTGCCAGTCATGGTAGAACTTTGTCCGGCTGCTAGTATACCAATAGCCCACACGTACATCGATAGTCCACCATAAAAACATCCAAGTACTAATCCGCCTTTATAAATGTTGATATCGGCTGTATAATTATTTGCTATAAATGCAGATATAATGTCATCCCCAAATGATGAATTACTGCAAGCGTCAATCTATAAAAGTTATTTGAAAACATTTTGGAACTGCATCATGTGGTGTGTACTAAATTATCAGCTACTGCTTTTATTTTTTACGAAGTTTTAAAGCACTCGCTTTACGGAAGTTTAGTTGCAGTCTACTTACCACGTCTTGATTAGTCTTTCCATACACATCATGAGCGAAAACGGACACTACAAACACGTTAATGACAAAGGATACCGCAAGGGCAATCGATGCTTCTATAAAGTAATAACGATTTGCTTTTTTCACTTCCTTAACATCGTTTCGATTGATCGCACGAGACTTAAAAGAAAAAAAAACTCTACAATTATTTCAAATCTTTGGTCGGGCTGCATTGAATGTATATTTTTTACCTTTACAAGCGCTGAATGTAAATATAAGTTGTGCGGCATGATAACGGCACCGATTATACCCACAGCCTGCAGCAGTGTACCGGGACGGTAATCAGAAGACCAAGGTAGGAACATTCCTTCAATTACACTGATTTGCGGTATATCAGTAACGATGTACTATGGCACAAAAAAAATAATGTGATTTACGTTTTACGCCTGTTTCATTTTCTTTTATACGTATTGAAAAATGATTACCTGATAACCAAACGATACGGCCATTGTAGTGATCAAAAATCCAAAAAATAGTTCCAGACGTCTCAGTTTGTACTTATCCAAAAACAAGAAGGAAAGTGTATCTAATACAGTTATCAAAACCCCTATGTACAATGGTATTCTAAAAAAACAAAAGTAGTTTGTTATTATTATTTTATTTTTGTTGACGCCTTACGGTAGGCAATGTGCATGGCACAATTAGAATTAGGACAACTAGGATAATTAGTACAGAAAGGATTAGATCGTAATTATAAATAAGAAGAATTAGAAGAGCAGTGAATTTGAAAGGGAATAAACAATAGCACTTCAAACCTCGGCGAGATAACAACCTTATTTACAACGATTGAGAAAGCGTCATTAATTTTATTAGTATCATTAGTTTATCGTTAGAAGTTTATAATTGTTGTTCTTCTCTTCTTCTTCGGCACTATAATTGTTGCCGGTCAAGGCCTGCCTGTGCCCACAAGTGAAGTGGGCTTGGCTTTCAGTGACTTTTTGTTACCATAGCAGAATAGTCAGTCCTACGTATGGGGGTACGGTCTATTCGGGGCTTGAACTCATGACGGGCATGTTGTTCTTACAATTAAAACAAATAATAGAATGAGGAATTGTGTAGACGGGAAAAAATTTGGAAGAATGAGAGATTGATGTCGAATAATTGGTAAGGTTAGGTAAATCGATGACAGTGCTCCTAAAAATGGATCAATCTGACCGTATAATGTACAATGCGAAATGCTAAGAAGGGGTTTATAGCGTAAATACCCAGCGGAACAAAAGTGGAAAGCTTGGAGCAAAATAATCGTTTTTCTCCCTCTATCCTTTATACCGCGCTTGCTTGCACTCATGCGCAAGCGCTCGAATATACCACCACGCAAACAATGAGACCCCAAATTCTGAGTGATTCAGGCCAAGGGGTATGACGAAGCTTGAGGAAGCTAGGAGAAACGCGCTGCGATGAGAGCTCGCATTCTGTTTTACACGCGCGCTTCACTAACACCAATACAAATACCGTGCTTTGACGAGCCGTCTGTGAATGTGTGTGTTTTCTTCCAGCGAGCTCAACAACTTGGAGCTGCTCGTCACATCGTGTTGTCTCGCTTACACTACAGCATCGAACCATCGCTCCGTATATCACCCCTCTTACACGTACAAAACCACCAGTACAGCGCGACGCTTTGCCGGAGATGGTTGTGCGCGTTTTGTTCTAAGTCCCGCGCGCAGTGTTTGTGTGCTTGTGCGCATTTCGTTCAAAGTCTCGTGCGCCGGTGTGTTTTGGTAAAGTGTGAAGTGAATAAACAATGTTCACAGACGCACATGCAGTGCGTGCATCAACAGGCAAGAATTTGCTGAACAGAGGCAACGCAGATTGTCGACAAGTTTCCCGCAGCCTGGCTCGACCCGGTACTTTACAGTATGACGCCATTCGTGAGTATGAAGGATTCTAAATGTGTTGTGAAAGTGTACTTTATGTTTCAATAAAGTGTTTAATGAAATAAAAAATGACCGTGTTTGTGTTTGTTGTTTGAATAAGTGCGTATTTGCGATCGTGTCTATGCATGAAAGAAAACGAGAAACGAAAGAAACAAATATCTTTGGATGTGTTGGTAGCATGATTGGAAAGAACACGAACACTTTGAGAACTGCTCAATGGGATTAGGTAGCAATGCGATCCTATTTACTGCTCTGACTATTTCCTTTCCCGTGCCTGTTCGTAGTGTAACTACTCTAACTACACCGTCTTTACCCGGATGTAAAGCAGTTATACGCCCCTTCGGCCAAACGGTAGGTGGAACGTTATCTTCCTTTACTATAACTAGCTGATTTATTTCTAGCTTGACCGGCGCATTGTTTGCGTGCCTTGCTCTGGCTTGCAGCTGCTGCAAATATTCCGGGTACCACCGGGACCAAATTCCTTGTAAATGCTTTTGCACTAATTGGTACTCTTTTAACCGTTTGGAAGAAAGCTTACTTAAATCAACCTCCGGTACTGCCTGCATACTACAACCTATCAGAAAATGAGCCGGGGTTAATGCTTCCAAATCAGTTGTTTCGTCGCATAACGGTACCAACGGGCGAGAATTAAGACATTGCTTGACTTGAGCTAAAATGGTAAGCATATGCTCCTGTGTAATGCTACTAACTCCTATTGTTTTTTGAAGGTGCTTTTTGGCCGATTTTACCGCCGCTTCCCAAAATCCCTCTCCTATCAGCCTCATCGATTTTCAGCATCTTATATATACGATGCAGTTCATGCGCTGCCCCCTTGAATGTTGTTGCATTATCTGAATGCAGTTCAGCAACCTTCCCTCTTCGCGCGACAAAACGACGTAATGCAGCCAAAAATGCAGTCGATGTGAGATCACTCACCAGTTCGATATGAACTGCCCTGGTCGCGAAGCAGACGAATATTGCGATATACGCCTTGGTGGGACTGCGATTGCGGATGGTAGACTTCAACAAGAACGGACCGCAATAATCCACCCCACTCACCGCAAACGGTCTCGTTAGTGTTACCCGCGACTCAGGCAAATCCGCTACCGCCTGTTTCACCAACGTCGGCTTGTTTCTAAAGCAAGTGTGGCACTGGTGATACACACGCTTTACCATATTTCGGCCTCCAATCAACCAAAACTTCTGCCGCAGTATGGTTAACATTGCTTGTGGTCCGGCGTGCATCTCCTGCTGATGGACCCTTTCTGCCAATAGCACTGACAGACGATGTGATGCTGCAAGGACTGTCGGATGCTTCGTTGCCTCCGGGATGTTGGCATTACCTAGCCGGCCACCGACACGTAACACACCCTGTGCGTCGATGTATCGGGACAACCACTTCAGCTTCGATCTCGCACTAACCTGCTTCCCTCGTTGTAGGTCGACCAGCTCTTCCGCGAACGACTCCTGTTGTGCTACCTGCCACAAACGCAGCTCGGCTTGCTGTAGCTCCACTGCTGTAAGCGGTGGAACGGAGTGCAGCAACGTCTTGATGTCCGCCTTTGTCTTAACGCGCTTGCACGATGATGCCTTGGTTGCCCTAAGCGTTGTGATGAACCGCAAGCAGAAACCCACGACTCTCCGTAACTTGCCATACCTTGAGTATTTGGCGAACAGTATCACAGTGCTAAAATCACACATCGTAGATGTAGTGACAATGTGGGAGACTGCCAGTCGCTCTTCGATGTCAACCTCGCCTTCCTTCATCGCCGGTTGATCATGGGGCCACTTCTCTTGTCCGTAGGACAACCAACTCGGCCCATGCCACCAACGTGAACACTGCACCAATTCTTCCGGATTCAGCCCGCGCGAGATGTCATCCGCTGGGTTATCAACTCCAGGAACATGACGCCAGCTGGAGATACGCGTTTCTTCCTTTATTTGTGCCACCCTGTTGGCCACAAATGGTTTCCAGCGACGCGGTGATGAGTTCAGCCAGTGCATTACTGTCATCGAATCTGTCCAACAGATAGCCGTAGCTGACACCTTGAGTGCAGAAACCACCTTCTGAAAAAGGTGTACTGCTAGCCGTGCTGCACACAACTCCAACCGGGCGATTGAGTTCGTATTTGCTAACGCTACCACCTTGGACTTGGCAGCTAGTAATCTGACCTGGATGCCTCTTGCGGATACTGCTCGTACATAACAGCATGCTCCATATGCTCCTTGTGAAGCATCAGCGAATGCATGTAGCTGCAGGTCTTCTGTGCCGGATTGTGAAACAAACCGAGGCACTCATAATTCGCGTAGCGAGTACAATGTATTGTGCAGCTTTCTCCATTCCTCTTGAAGGTCAATTGGTAGTGATCGATCCCAATCTAGCGTTTTACCGTCTTGCTTCAACCCCCATAATCGCTGCAGAAACATTTTGGCAAGTATTACCGTTGGCCCTAGTAGGCCTAGGGGATCGAAGATTCTGGCCGTGTAAGACAAGACCAAACTTCGCGTAAGCTCTCGAGCTGGTGGTGGAAGGTCGACTCTGAATCGTAGCATGTCGTTAGACGGTTCCCAAACCCAGCCCAATGTTGAAATCGCTTGATCTTCTTGCCAGTGTAGAAGTGGTTTGATCGCTAGATCGTCGCTCGGAACTCCTTCAAGCGCTTCGGAGACATTCGATGCCCACTTCTTCAAGAGGAAACCTGCCGATTCAAGCATTTGCGAAATTTGCGTTCGCATTCCAACGGCCTCTACTACATCATCTGCTCCTGTCAACAAATCATCCACATAAAAATCATGTAGCACTGGGTCGACTGCCAAAGGGTATTGTTGTTTGTGGTCGTGCGCAATTTGTTGTAGCGTTCGAGTGGCTAGAAATGGTGCTGTTGCGGTACCGTAGGTCACCGTTTGCAACTCATACGTGGAAATGGGATCGGAGGGACATTCACAGAAGCGTATGCGCAATAGATTTAGATCGTTTTCACAATGACGAATCTGCCGGTACATTTTCTCTACGTCTGCCACTATTGCGACAGCGTGTTTTCGAAAGCGTAGGATGATTGTAAGCAGATCATCCTGCACTGTTGGACCAATCAGCAGAGTATCGTTTAGCGAGTAGCCAGATGTTGTTTTGCAGGATGCATCAAAAACAACACGCACCTTGGTTGTTGTACTGGTCTCTTTGACTACCGCGTGATGTGGAATGTAGCAATGTGGTTTGTTGTCATCAACGGGTTCCGTGAGTTTGACCATGTGTCCCAACGACTCATACTCTCTCATAAATTTAATATATTCCCTTTCCATTTCAGGATTGGCCTTCAGTCGACGTTCTACACCCAGTAAACGACGATCTGCTATCTCTCTTGACAAACCCAGCGTTCTTTCTGGTTTGGGGCTTCGCGGCAAGGACACAATGTAGCGACCTTGTGCATTACGGCTCGTGGTAGCTACGTAATGTTTTTCGCACATGTCCTCCTCAATTGACAAGGCAGGATTCTCCATGATACTCTCAGCCTCCCAAAACCGCTGGAGCAAGCTTTCGATGGCACCTTCGTTGGCGGCCGTGTGACACAATCGTAGATTGGAGCCAGCAAGTTGGGAAGTATTCCCCGAGACCGCCCATCCAAACGCAGTTTCTATCAGCCATGGCCTTCCGTTACCCAGTGACTGTTTCCTTCCTGTGTGTATCTTCCAGAACGTGTTTCCACCGATTACAACATCGACCTTTCCCGGAACGTGGAAAGACGAGTCTGCCAACTGTACGTTCGGGATGTTCCATTTCGCAATATTTAAGGGAATTGTTGGAATTTCAGCCGACGGAGTCTTGAGCACTAGAAATTCCATTGACGAATGAAAGTCTTCTCCTAGCGATCGAACGGTCGCTGTGATGGAACCCTTCACGTGCTGTTTGATTTGCCCTATACCCGATACAGCAATGCTTACTTTGGGAAGCGGTGTCAACAGTCGATGGGCCATAGATTCGGAGATAAAGTTGCACATTGATCCGGAATCTAATAGTGCTCGTGCTGTATGTTTATTGCCGTGATCATCGACCAGTTGTAGTTGGACTGTTTCCAGCAGAACCACTTCATCATCCGACTGCGCAGCCATTGTGACAATTGGCGTTACGTGCAGCAAGGAGTGATGGCGTGCGTTGCACGTAGTGCATTTAAACGCGGAACGACAATCCCTCACATGGTGACTGCGATTGAGGCAGTTCCAACATAGTCGCTCACGGGTGGCTACTTCACGGCGTTGCTGTACGTCCTTTCGCAAGAATGCAGGACAATTGCGCAGATTGTGAAGCTCTGCACAACCCAAAACACACTGTTGAGCTGAAACATTCGGCGAAGCTCTCCTTGCAGTTGCAGCATTGCCCACAATTCTCGGCCTATGGTCGGATACCCTTCTGTTGCCGGCCACCATTCTCAAACTGCCGTCACTGTTATTGGAAAACTCGCGCGATGATTTTAATATTCGTACACGATCTTGCAAAAAGTGTACTAATTCCTTGTACTTATCTTTTTTATGTTGCGCTGAGTGGTTCTCCCATGCCAGAATGGTCGACGAATCCAGCTTCATCAGAAGCAGGTTGGCGAGTGGCATGTCCCAGGTGTCCACCGGTTCGTCGAGCTTCTTCAGACCGTTCACATGCCGCGTGAATTCATCGACGAGCAGCGCCAAATCGTCCACGTTGTCACAGCTCACTGCTGGCAGGTGATGAATCTTCCGATAGTACTCCCGGATCAGCGTACGCGGATTGTCGTACCGCTTCAGCAAGGCAGCCCACGTCACCTCGTAATTGTCTGCTGTCAACGTGGTGTGCTCAAAAAAGCAAACCAACCTCGCCCTTCAACGAGGACAGCAGATATTGCAGCTTCATTATGTTCGGTATCTCACTGGCACTGTCGATCATCGCCACAAATCGGTCACGGAACGTTAACCACTTGGTGGAATCGCCATCGAACGTAGGCAATTCGATTTTTGGAAGCCGCAAATTCACTGCACCTATTGAACTATTGAGCACTGAACTATTGAGTGTCGAGCTCGCTAATAGCATCGACTCATTCGACATATTTTGCGCGGCCGTAGGAGGTGGTTGCTTTCGTAGAAGAAAGCCCTTAACGCGACGATACCGTGTATCCATATCACACCGCTCACTTACACTCGCATCTGTGGCCTCCTCATCGAGTTCCATCACTTTTGCATTTGCCTGGTATTTCACACACTGGTATTTCACTGGCATTTTCCTCGATGTAGCCGATCGTAGACTGTTCGATACTTTTCACCAATTCGACCGCTTGATGCCTTTTCAGTTGCACCGATTTCAACTTCTTCTCCATTTTTATTTTAAAAATTGGCGCGAAAGTTCACTGACTTCGCACAGCTTGCACGAAAGTTGTACGCAACGACGATCACGATTGGCGCGAGCTTGATGCGCTGATGGTTGCTTACAAGGATGGCGGTTTTCGCAATGGTTCCAACGGTCGGCGTCACTTTTCTCACGAACTAGAATACGCACGCACGAAATGTTTCATCCACACGGAAAAAACGAAACAAGAATCACAGCACACTAAAGTCAGATTTTCCCGTGATAGCGGGGCAACCCACGTTGTGGTTTGCGCAACACAACGGATAGCAAACGAATTAGTCCACGCTTTGGTTCACACCAACGGTCACGGAGTGCCGTTTTTCCAAAAATTAAGGCCACGTAGTGCCCGTACACAAATTTTCACTGCACGTAGTGCTTCCTTTCACGATCCGGTTCGAAGGACCAAATGTAGAAAATTACACCGGGTGTGAAATTAGAGGAAAACTTGTGATATTTTGGGAATTAGAAAATAACGTGTAAGCGGTTGAACTTTCACTTTGCTAATGTGTATTCACTTGTCCGTTTGAGTTCATTTGTACATGCTCTAATTCATTACATGGTTCATCTCATCCTCATCTATTTCCCTGGTTATATTGTAGCCTTCAAGTGTTGTCTGTTTCTAATCCCGTTATCATAATCCCATAATTCATGCCATAATAAAATTTAATTCAAATAAATATAAACATAGAAATTCAAACAGATCTAAAGTTTCGTCTTTCCGATTGCAATACAGATTCTGGACTTTTTGGCTACGCAGATGCAGATTGGGCGGAATGCAGAGTTGATCGGAAATCAAACAGCGGATACATATTTAAATTTTGTGGTGGAACAATATCTTGGAGTTGTAGAAAACAGACCTGTGTTGCGGTTGATAAGAAGCAGAATTTATTTCGTTATCTGAAGCGTCACAAAATGAAATTTGGCTACAAAATTTGTTGAAAAATCTTGGAGAAGAACATTTAAAAATTATCATGTATGAAGATAATCAAAGCTGTTAGCAGATGTTAGAATCAGAGAAATATAGCAATCGGACGAAACACATTGATACTAGGTACCACTTTGCGAAACATTTGAAGAAACTCGGGATAGTGAAATTTGTGTATTGTCCGACTGAAGAAATGCTTGCTGACATGTTAACGAAACCAATATCGAGAATCCGCATCCAGACTCTGTGAGGATTGTGTGGTTTAGTATATTAATAAATTGTACAAAATAAATTGTTCCGTAATTTTCCGTAACCGTATTAATGAGTGATATTTGCATCAAGTTAGGATAGATAAGAACAATTTTAACAACCCTATTTAACATAAACAATAAACAATAAACAATAAACAATAAACAATAAACAATAAACAATAAACAATAAACAATAAACAATAAACAATAAACAATAAACAATAAACAATAAACAATAAACAATAAACAATAAACAATAAACAATAAACAATAAACAATAAACAATAAACAATAAACAATAAACAATAAACAATAAACAATAAACAATAAACAATAAACAATAAACAATAAATAAACAATAACAATAAACAATAAACAATAACAATAACAATAAACAATAAACAATAAACAATAAACAATAAACAATAAACAATAAACAATAAACAATAAACAATAAACAATAAACAAAAACAATAAACAATAAACAATAAACAATAAACAATAAACAATAAACAATAAACATAAACAATAAACAATAAACAATAAACAATAAACAATAAACAATAAACAATAAACAATAAACAATAAACAATAACAATAAACAATAAACAATAAACAATAAACAATAAACAATAAACAATAAACAATAAACAATAAACAATAAACAATAAACAATAAACAATAAACAATAAACAATAAACAATAAACAATAAACAATAAACAATAAACAATAAACAATAAACAATAAACAATAAACAATAAACAATAAACAATAAACAATAAACAATAAACAATAAACTTTTAGTAGAGAAAGTTCTGGACTAACTGACGATGCCTAACACCCTGGATGAGCAGGATAACAGAAAAAATAGGGTAGATCGAGATCGATGGGTAGTTGGACCAGCGGAATCCACATGAAGATGCATGTGAGCGTGTTGAAAGATACAGGTTTCCTCTTCACCTGTATTTCGTTATGCATTCATTTTTTGTCAGGCTACACAAGTAGCGTTTTGCCATCGTCGAAAATGTAGTTGAAAAAAAAACATGCTCTCTCGTTTTGGCACACACGAAAGTTTTCCAATAACTTCCTTTTTGTTGATTGGGTAAAGAAAAACTACACTGGATGAATGATGGTAACGTAAAAGTATGTTTTATTTTATTAACAGTTTATAATTCAAAATTAATTTATTTCAATGAATAGCCCAATACGTTTTACTTTCAGTTGCTGTACATCCGTTATGAATCCACGAAAAAAGAAGAAACATTATCATAATTGTAACTACTTAGTCGCAACATCTCATATCAGTACGATTTCTAGTCACATCTAGTACATTCTCTGTATTGCAAAAAAACATTCCTTTATTATTACGCTTTACATTCCATTGCCATTCAGATTTGAAAACAAATGGCTATTATCCAAAACAAACCGCTTTATAACCTAAAAGAGAAAAAAATGTTTTTCTTTTTTTGTTCAGGAGGAAGTATATCTTATATAATATATCACGAAATAATGAAACTTACCCAATTTGAAGCTACTGCTTTATTTCCTAAATTTACCATCATATGCAATAGAAGATACAAATTAAAAGCTATGTAAAACATACCGAAAAAAACTGGAAAAAACGCAAGAAATTTATCTGTGTCAATATGTCTGTGTTAAAGTTAAATCAGTAAAGCATTGATTAACTTACCAACGCTAAAGATCATCAAAGGCGTTAAATTTACTTGCTCTAAATTGGCCACAATAAAATAAAGGTTTATACCAATAACAGTAAAACTGAGTGTGATAGAAATATTTTTTTCAAGTCTGCAAAACGGAAAGGTATAACAATATTTTAAATCATAATTAACAACATAAGGTGTAATATATAAGCTTACCTGCCATTCACAAAGTCTTCTTTCATCAATGCTATTTAATATATAGAAAAGAGATAGCAATCATGAAGTACAGATATATTACATGGTCGTGACGGATAATCCGTAGTGAAATAGCGGAAAAAAACAAAGTACGACTCCGTATTAAAATCGAATTTGATTCTGCAACGAAGATACAGAGTACGATTGTGTCCGATTGGGTCCGATCTAGACTCTTCCGTGACCAGTCTCTCCCTCCCCCAATATTTATGTCATAAAAAAATTCTCGTACGTGCTCAATCGACGTTTTATCGTGGACTCGATGAGTCCGAACGATTCCGGCCAATTCCGACCGATTCCAGACGAGTACATCCCATTCCGGAATCAAATCCTTCTGTGATGCATGCCCAACCCTCTCCCCACTTAATTGTTAGAGTCACTTCGAATTGGATCAATCCGACTAAGCTCGGAATCGGATCAATCCGACTCTTAAAAAACTGACCCATAATTATTACATATTTGGAAATATTATTCATAAAACAACATACCTACACTTGAAGAAAAGGCGACTGTAGGTATCGCAGCGAATGGAAGCTGTAAAGCCATCACGGCATTCAATATATCGTTCATTTTAGTTAAATCTTCCAATCTACTGAAGAAAGCAACATAAAACGCAGGCATAATTGCCACTGTTCTGGTGAACAATACACGTTTCCAACGTGCCCATTGCAGGTTAAGAAAACCCTGTAAGATAATGTTGTGTTAGATTAATAAATTCTTTGAACGATCACCAAGTTTACCTCCATAGCAAATTGTCCTGCGTATGTGCCAGTCATGGTAGAACTTTGTCCGGCTGCTAGTATACCAATAGCCCACACGTACATCGATAGTCCACCATAAAAACATCCAAGTACTAATCCGCCTTTATAAATGTTGATATCGGCTGTATAATTATTTGCTATAAATGCAGATATAATGTCATCCCCAAATGATGAATTACTGCAAGCGTCAATCTATAAAAGTTATTTGAAAACATTTTGGAACTGCATCATGTGGTGTGTACTAAATTATCAGCTACTGCTTTTATTTTTTACGAAGTTTTAAAGCACTCGCTTTACGGAAGTTTAGTTGCAGTCTACTTACCACGTCTTGATTAGTCTTTCCATACACATCATGAGCGAAAACGGACACTACAAACACGTTAATGACAAAGGATACCGCAAGGGCAATCGATGCTTCTATAAAGTAATAACGATTTGCTTTTTTCACTTCCTTAACATCGTTTCGATTGATCGCACGAGACTTAAAAGAAAAAAAAAAACTCTACAATTATTTCAAATCTTTGGTCGGGCTGCATTGAATGTATATTTTTTACCTTTACAAGCGCTGAATGTAAATATAAGTTGTGCGGCATGATAACGGCACCGATTATACCCACAGCCTGCAGCAGTGTACCGGGACGGTAATCAGAAGACCAAGGTAGGAACATTCCTTCAATTACACTGATTTGCGGTATATCAGTAACGATGTACTATGGCACAAAAAAAATAATGTGATTTACGTTTTACGCCTGTTTCATTTTCTTTTATACGTATTGAAAAATGATTACCTGATAACCAAACGATACGGCCATTGTAGTGATCAAAAATCCAAAAAATAGTTCCAGACGTCTCAGTTTGTACTTATCCAAAAACAAGAAGGAAAGTGTATCTAATACAGTTATCAAAACCCCTATGTACAATGGTATTCTAAAAAAACAAAAGTAGTTTGTTATTATTATTTTATTTTTGTTGACGCCTTACGGTAGGCAATGTGCATGGCACAATTAGAATTAGGACAACTAGGATAATTAGTACAGAAAGGATTAGATCGTAATTATAAATAAGAAGAATTAGAAGAGCAGTGAATTTGAAAGGGAATAAACAATAGCACTTCAAACCTCGGCGAGATAACAACCTTATTTACAACGATTGAGAAAGCGTCATTAATTTTATTAGTATCATTAGTTTATCGTTAGAAGTTTATAATTGTTGTTCTTCTCTTCTTCTTCGGCACTATAATTGTTGCCGGTCAAGGCCTGCCTGTGCCCACAAGTGAAGTGGGCTTGGCTTTCAGTGACTTTTTGTTACCATAGCAGAATAGTCAGTCCTACGTATGGGGGTACGGTCTATTCGGGGCTTGAACTCATGACGGGCATGTTGTTCTTACAATTAAAACAAATAATAGAATGAGGAATTGTGTAGACGGGAAAAAATTTGGAAGAATGAGAGATTGATGTCGAATAATTGGTAAGGTTAGGTAAATCGATGACAGTGCTCCTAAAAATGGATCAATCTGACCGTATAATGTACAATGCGAAATGCTAAGAAGGGGTTTATAGCGTAAATACCCAGCGGAACAAAAGTGGAAAGCTTGGAGCAAAATAATCGTTTTTCTCCCTCTATCCTTTATACCGCGCTTGCTTGCACTCATGCGCAAGCGCTCGAATATACCACCACGCAAACAATGAGACCCCAAATTCTGAGTGATTCAGGCCAAGGGGTATGACGAAGCTTGAGGAAGCTAGGAGAAACGCGCTGCGATGAGAGCTCGCATTCTGTTTTACACGCGCGCTTCACTAACACCAATACAAATACCGTGCTTTGACGAGCCGTCTGTGAATGTGTGTGTTTTCTTCCAGCGAGCTCAACAACTTGGAGCTGCTCGTCACATCGTGTTGTCTCGCTTACACTACAGCATCGAACCATCGCTCCGTATATCACCCCTCTTACACGTACAAAACCACCAGTACAGCGCGACGCTTTGCCGGAGATGGTTGTGCGCGTTTTGTTCTAAGTCCCGCGCGCAGTGTTTGTGTGCTTGTGCGCATTTCGTTCAAAGTCTCGTGCGCCGGTGTGTTTTGGTAAAGTGTGAAGTGAATAAACAATGTTCACAGACGCACATGCAGTGCGTGCATCAACAGGCAAGAATTTGCTGAACAGAGGCAACGCAGATTGTCGACAAGTTTCCCGCAGCCTGGCTCGACCCGGTACTTTACAGTATGACGCCATTCGTGAGTATGAAGGATTCTAAATGTGTTGTGAAAGTGTACTTTATGTTTCAATAAAGTGTTTAATGAAATAAAAAAATGACCGTGTTTGTGTTTGTTGTTTGAATAAGTGCGTATTTGCGATCGTGTCTATGCATGAAAGAAAACGAGAAACGAAAGAAACAAATATCTTTGGATGTGTTGGTAGCATGATTGGAAAGAACACGAACACTTTGAGAACTGCTCAATGGGATTAGGTAGCAATGCGATCCTATTTACTGCTCTGACTATTTCCTTTCCCGTGCCTGTTCGTAGTGTAACTACTCTAACTACACCGTCTTTACCCGGATGTAAAGCAGTTATACGCCCCTTCGGCCAAACGGTAGGTGGAACGTTATCTTCCTTTACTATAACTAGCTGATTTATTTCTAGCTTGACCGGCGCATTGTTTGCGTGCCTTGCTCTGGCTTGCAGCTGCTGCAAATATTCCGGGTACCACCGGGACCAAATTCCTTGTAAATGCTTTTGCACTAATTGGTACTCTTTTAACCGTTTGGAAGAAAGCTTACTTAAATCAACCTCCGGTACTGCCTGCATACTACAACCTATCAGAAAATGAGCCGGGGTTAATGCTTCCAAATCAGTTGTTTCGTCGCATAACGGTACCAACGGGCGAGAATTAAGACATTGCTTGACTTGAGCTAAAATGGTAAGCATATGCTCCTGTGTAATGCTACTAACTCCTATTGTTTTTGAAGGTGCTTTTTGGCCGATTTTACCGCCGCTTCCCAAAATCCCTCTCCTATCAGCCTCATCGATTTTCAGCATCTTATATATACGATGCAGTTCATGCGCTGCCCCCTTGAATGTTGTAGCATTATCTGAATGCAGTTCAGCAACCTTCCCTCTTCGCGCGACAAAACGACGTAATGCAGCCAAAAATGCAGTCGATGTGAGATCACTCACCAGTTCGATATGAACTGCCCTGGTCGCGAAGCAGACGAATATTGCGATATACGCCTTGGTGGGACTGCGATTGCGGATGGTAGACTTCAACAAGAACGGACCGCAATAATCCACCCCACTCACCGCAAACGGTCTCGTTAGTGTTACCCGCGACTCAGGCAAATCCGCTACCGCCTGTTTCACCAACGTCGGCTTGTTTCTAAAGCAAGTGTGGCACTGGTGATACACACGCTTTACCATATTTCGGCCTCCAATCAACCAAAACTTCTGCCGCAGTATGGTTAACATTGCTTGTGGTCCGGCGTGCATCTCCTGCTGATGGACCCTTTCTGCCAATAGCACTGACAGACGATGTGATGCTGCAAGGACTGTCGGATGCTTCGTTGCCTCCGGGATGTTGGCATTACCTAGCCGGCCACCGACACGTAACACACCCTGTGCGTCGATGTATCGGGACAACCACTTCAGCTTCGATCTCGCACTAACCTGCTTCCCTCGTTGTAGGTCGACCAGCTCTTCCGCGAACGACTCCTGTTGTGCTACCTGCCACAAACGCAGCTCGGCTTGCTGTAGCTCCACTGCTGTAAGCGGTGGAACGGAGTGCAGCAACGTCTTGATGTCCGCCTTTGTCTTAACGCGCTTGCACGATGATGCCTTGGTTGCCCTAAGCGTTGTGATGAACCGCAAGCAGAAACCCACGACTCTCCGTAACTTGCCATACCTTGAGTATTTGGCGAACAGTATCACAGTGCTAAAATCACACATCGTAGATGTAGTGACAATGTGGGAGACTGCCAGTCGCTCTTCGATGTCAACCTCGCCTTCCTTCATCGCCGGTTGATCATGGGGCCACTTCTCTTGTCCGTAGGACAACCAACTCGGCCCATGCCACCAACGTGAACACTGCACCAATTCTTCCGGATTCAGCCTGCGCGAGATGTCATCCGCTGGGTTATCAACTCCAGGAACATGACGCCAGCTGGAGATACGCGTTTCTTCCTTTATTTGTGCCACCCTGTTGGCCACAAATGGTTTCCAGCGACGCGGTGATGAGTTCAGCCAGTGCATTACTGTCATCGAATCTGTCCAACAGATAGCCGTAGCTGACACCTTGAGTGCAGAAACCACCTTCTGAAAAAGGTGTACTGCTAGCCGTGCTGCACACAACTCCAACCGGGCGATTGAGTTCGTATTTGCTAACGCTACCACCTTGGACTTGGCAGCTAGTAATCTGACCTGGATGCCTCTTGCGGATACTGCTCGTACATAACAGCATGCTCCATATGCTCCTTGTGAAGCATCAGCGAATGCATGTAGCTGCAGGTCTTCTGTGCCTGATTGTGAAACAAACCGAGGCACTCATAATTCGCGTAGCGAGTACAATGTATTGTGCAGCTTTCTCCATTCCTCTTGAAGGTCAATTGGTAGTGATCGATCCCAATCTAGCGTTTTACCGTCTTGCTTCAACCCCATAATCGCTGCAGAAACATTTTGGCAAGTATTACCGTTGGCCCTAGTAGGCCTAGGGGATCGAAGATTCTGGCCGTGTAAGACAAGACCAAACTTCGCGTAAGCTCTCGAGCTGGTGGTGGAAGGTCGACTCTGAATCGTAGCATGTCGTTAGACGGTTCCCAAACCCAGCCCAATGTTGAAATCGCTTGATCTTCTTGCCAGTGTAGAAGTGGTTTGATCGCTAGATCGTCGCTCGGAACTCCTTCAAGCGCTTCGGAGACATTCGATGCCCACTTCTTCAAGAGGAAACCTGCCGATTCAAGCATTTGCGAAATTTGCGTTCGCATTCCAACGGCCTCTACTACATCATCTGCTCCTGTCAACAAATCATCCACATAAAAATCATGTAGCACTGGGTCGACTGCCAAAGGGTATTGTTGTTTGTGGTCGTGCGCAATTTGTTGTAGCGTTCGAGTGGCTAGAAATGGTGCTGTTGCGGTACCGTAGGTCACCGTTTGCAACTCATACGTGGAAATGGGATCGGAGGGACATTCACAGAAGCGTATGCGCAATAGATTTAGATCGTTTTCACAATGACGAATCTGCCGGTACATTTTCTCTACGTCTGCCACTATTGCGACACCCGCTTGGCAAAGAGTAACTCATTTTGATGCCTCTCGCTACCCCTGGCCTTAGTTTTAAAGGAATCATGCAACACACTCGCACTCCACTACCCCATCCCATGGAAAAACGCTCCCACCATCGAGATGTTGACCAAAATTTCGCTGTGTGCATGAGACACACACTCGCACTCCTCCAGCCCTCCATAGCCGATCGCTTCCACCGTTGCGAAGATGGGAGAATTTTTACTCTGAGCGTGAGACCCTGAAGCGCAAGAGATGACACTATGTGTAAAGACAATCATAATTCGATATGGTCAAAATGCGTCGATTGTCGTTTCATTTATCTGGTAATGATGTTTTCATTCATCATAATTTTAAACGTTCACAACTAGGCTGATAACAATATTTGAAATGTAAATCAGAATAAAATCAATTCATTTGAAGTAAAATAAATTCCATTATACTCTATTTGACCATATGATGAACACTTGTACGTAGTGCCATTTACTTTGTGTTCTTCACTCTCGCGCTGTGTTGCGATCGTTCGAAACTCATTGCCAGAACGAATGCAAATTTCATTTTGGAAGGATCGGTGCCGGAAGATGCAGCGAAAATTATGAAATGATAATAGAAAAGTGGTTTAAGTTAATCGTGAAAGATGTCAACGCAGGCGTAAATGCAGTTTGTTTTGTTACATGATCTACGGGTAAGTGCATGCATAAGAAGAAGAATCTTCCAAATGATGTTAATGTTCTAACAATCGTACTGCTTTTAATGTTTGTTTATTCTTCTATTATTTTCCATCACACCTAGCTATTTCATTACCAAAGCTCCTGATAACAGATCAAAGCAGATGGATCGGGCATACAGAGTCGCCGTTTAACTTATAATATCTTCGTGATCGGTAAGTTTTAAATAGTAGTAGTTTTGTTCACCATTCTAATGCTCGTGATATTTCATTCCTCAGGCAAACACATCAAACAGCATGTTTTTTTTTCAACAGCCACACCATCGGTGGAGCAAGCAGCTAACGTTTTGTTCGCCCAGCACGCACCATCAAGTATTGAAATGTTTTCAAATAGCTTTGTGAATAAAAAACTGCACACTTACTGTCGGAATTTCCTGGAATTTTTGGTCGGGCTACGCTCGCGGGAATGGTGTGTCCGTTGAGGAGAAAGAAAGAAAGGGTGAGAGTGAGGATTAACCAAAAACGCGGCATTGAGAATGAGGGAGGTGTGCTCAGTGCTCACGTTGGGACACTCACGATGCTTGAAATAAAATGTTAACAAGCATCGATTTCAAGCATGCATGTCGCGCGACATTTTGCCAAGCGGGCAGCGTGTTTTCGAAAGCGTAGGATGATTGTAAGCAGTCATCCTGCACTGTTGGACCAATCAGCAGAGTATCGTTTAGCGAGTAGCCAGATGTTGTTTTGCAGGATGCATCAAAAACAACACGCACCTTGGTTGTTGTACTGGTCTCTTTGACTACCGCGTGATGTGGAATGTAGCAATGTGGTTGTTGTCATCAACGGGTTCCGTGAGTTTGACCATGTGTCCCAACGACTCATACTCTCTCATAAATTAATATATTCCCTTTCCATTTCAGGATTGGCCTTCAGTCGACGTTCTACACCCAGTAAACGACGATCTGCTATCTCTCTTGACAAACCCAGCGTTCTTTCTGGTTTGGGGCTTCGCGGCAAGGACACAATGTAGCGACCTTGTGCATTACGGCTCGTGGTAGCTACGTAATGTTTTTCGCACATGTCCTCCTCAATTGACAAGGCAGGATTCTCCATGATACTCTCAGCCTCCCAAAACCGCTGGAGCAAGCTTTCGATGGCACCTTCGTGGCGGCCGTGTGACCAATCGTAGGTGGGACAGCAATTGGGATGGTCCCCGAGACCGCCCATCCAAACGCAGTTTCATCAGCCATGGCCTTCCGTCACCCAGTGACTGTCTCGTTGTGTTACCCGAACGTGTTTCACCGATTACACAACCTTTCCCGGCGTGGAAAGACGAGTCTGCCAACTGTACGTTCGGGATGTTCCATTTCGCAAGTTTGGAACTGTTGGATTTCAGCCGACGCTTGAGCACTAGAATTTCCATTGACGAATGAAAGTCTTCTCCGCGATCGAACGGTCGCTGTGGTGGAACCCTTCACGTGCTGTTTGATTTGCCCTATACCCGATACAGCAATGCTTACTTTGGGAAGCGGTGTCAACAGTCGATCGGATAGATTCGGAGTAAAGTTCCACATGATCCGGAATCTAATAGTGCTCGTGCTGTATGTTTATTGCCGTGATCATCGACCAGTTGTAGTTGGACTGTTTCCAGCAGAACCACTTCATCATCCGACTGCGCAGCCATTGTGACAATTGGCGTTACGTGCAGCAAGGAGTGATGGCGTGCGTTGCACGTAGCATTTAAACGCGGAACGACAATCCCTCACATGGTGACTGCGATTGAGGCAGTTCAAACGCAGCTCGGCTTGCTGTAGCTCCGGCGTTGCTGTACGTCCTTTCGGAACGGAGTGCAGCAATTGTCTTGATGTCCGCACTTTGTCTGAAACACGCTTGCACTGATGCATTGCGTTGCCCTAAGCGTTGTGATGAACCCTTCAGAAACCCACCACTCTCCAAACTGCCGTCACTGTATTGGAAAACTCGCGCGATGATTTAATATTCGTACACGATCTTGCAAAAGTGTACTATTCCTTGTACTTATCTTTTTTATGTTGCGCTGAGTGGTTCTCCCATGCCAGAATGGTCGACGAATCCAGCTTCATCAGAAGCAGGTTGGCGAGTGGCATGTCCCAGTTGTCCACGGTTCGTCGAGCTTCTTCAGACCGTTCACGTGCCGCCGTGAATTCATCGACGAGCAGCGCCAAATCGTCCGGTTCACAGCTCACTGCTGCAGGTGATGAATCTTCCGATAGTCCTCCGGATCAGCGTACGCGGATTGTCGTACCGCTTCAGCAAGGCAGCCCACGTCACCTCCTTTATTTGCTGCCACCCCGTGTTGGCCAACAAACCTCGCCCTTCAACGAGGACAGCAGATATGCAGCTTCATTATGTTCGGTATCTCACTGGCACTGTCGATCATCGCCACAAATCGGTCACGGAACGCTAACCACTTGGTGGAATCGCCATCGAACGTAGGCAATTCGATTTTTGGAAGCCGCAAATTCACTGCACCTATTGAACTCCACTGAACTATTGAGTGTCGAGCTCGCTAATAGCATCGACTCATTCGACATATTTGGCGCTAGTAATCTGACCTGGATGCCTCTTGCGGATACTGCTCGTACATAACAGCAGCTCCATATGCTCCTTGTGCAGCATCAGCGAATCATGTAGCTGCAGGTCTCTGTGCCTGATTGTGAAACAAACCGAGGCACTCATAATTCGCGTAGCGAGTACAATGTATTGTGCAGCTTTCTCCATTCCTCTTGAAGGTCATTTGGTATGATCGATCCCAATCTAGCGTTTTACCGTCTTGCTTCAACCCCCATATCGCTGCAGAAACATTTTGGCAAGTATTACCGTTGGCCCTAGTAGGCCTAGGGGATCGAAGATTCTGGCCGTGTAAGACAAGACCAAACTTCGCGTAAGCTCTCGAGCTGGTGGTGGAAGGTCGACTCTGAATCGTAGCAGGTCGTTAGACGGTTCCCAAACCCAGCCCAATGTTGAAATCGCTTGATCTTCTTGCCAGTGTAGAAGTGGTTTGATCGCTAGATCGTCGCGCTCGGAACTCCTTCAAGCGCTTCGGAGACATTCGATGCCACTTCTTCAAGAGGAAACCTGCCGATTCAAGCATTTGCGAAATTTGCGTTCGCATTCCAACGGCCTCACTACTCATCTGCTCCTGTCAACAAATCATCCACATAAAAATCATGTAGCACGGGTCGACTGCCAAAGGGTATTGTTGTTTGTGGTCGTGCGCAATTTGTTGTAGCGTTCGAGTGGCTAGAAATGGTGCTGTTGCGGTACCGTGGGTCACCGTTTGCAACTCATACGTGGAAATGGGATCGGAGGGACATTCACAGAAGCGTATGCGCAATAGATTTAGATCGTTTTCACAATGACGAATCTGCCGGTACATTTTCTCTACGTCTGCCACTATTGCGACACCCGCTTGGCAAAGAGTAACTCATTTTGATGCCTCTCGCTACCCCTGGCCTTAGTTTTTAGGAATCATGCAACACACTCGCACTCCACTACCCCATCCCATGGAAAAACGCTCCCACCATCGAGATGTTGACCAAAATTTCGCTGTGTGCATGAGACCACACCTCGCACTCCTCCCCTCCATAGCCGATCGCTTCCACCGTTGCGAAGATGGGAGAATTTTTACTCTGAGCGTGAGACCCTGAAGCGCAAGAGATGACACTATGTGTAAAGACAATCATAATTCGATATGGTCAAAATGCGTCGATTGTCGTTTCATTTATCTGGTAATGATGTTTTCACTTCATCATAATTTTAAACGTTCACAACTAGGCTGATAACAATATTTGAAATGTAAATCAGAATAAAATCAATTCATTTGAAGTAAAATAAATTCCATTATACTCTATTTTGACCATATGATGAACACTGTACGTAGTGCCATTTACTTTGTGTTCTTCACTCTCGCGCTGTGTTGCGATCGTTCGAAACTCATTGCCAGAACGAATGCAAATTTCATTTTGGAAGGATCGGTGCCGGAAGATGCAGCGAAAATTATGAAATGATATAGAAAAGTGGTTAAGTTAATCGTGAAAGATGTCAACGCAGGCGTAAATGCAGTTTGTTTTTGTTACATGATCTACGGGTAAGTGCATGCATAAGAAGAAGAATCTTCCAAATGATGTTAATGTTCTAACAATCGTACTGCTTTTAATGTTTGTTTATTCTTCTATATTTTCCATCACACCTAGCTATTTCATTACCAAAGCTCCTGATAACAGATCAAAGCAGATGGATCGGGCATACAGAGTCGCCGTTTAACTTATAATATCTTCGTGATCGGTAAGTTTTAAATAGTAGTAGTTTTGTTCACCATTCTAATGCTCGATTTATCTTTCATTCCTCAGGAAACACATCAAACAGCATGTTTTTTTTTTTTCACAGCACGCACCATCGGTGGAGCAAGCAGCTAACGTTTTGTTCGCCCAGCACGCACCATCAAGTATTGAAATGTTTTCAAATAGCTTTGTGAATAAAAAACTGCACACTTACTGTCGGAATTTCCTGGAATTTTTTGGTCGGGCTACGCTCGCGGGAATGGTGTGTCCGTTGAGGAGAAGAAAGAAAGGGTGAGAGTGAGGATTAACCAAAACGCGGCATTGAGAATGAGGGGAGGTGTGCTCAGTGCTCACGTTGGGACACTCACGATGCTTGAAATAAAATGTTAACAAGCATCGATTTGAAGCATGCATGTCGCGCGACATTTTGCCAAGCGGGCAGCGTTTTTCGAAAGCGTAGGATGATTGTAAGCAGATCATCCTGCACTGTTGGACCAATCAGCAGAGTATCGTTTAGCGAGTAGCCAGATGTGTTGTTTTGCAGGATGCATCAAAAACAACGCACCTTGGTTGTTGTACTGGTCTCTTTGACTACCGCGTGATGTGGAATGTAGCAATGTGGTTTGTTGTCATCAACGGGTTCCGTGAGTTTGACCATGTGTCCCAACGACTCATACTCTCTCATAAATTTAATATATTCCCTTTCCATTTCAGGATTGGCCTTCAGTCGACGTTCTACACCCAGTAAACGACGATCTGCTATCTCTCTTGACAAACCCAGCGTTCTTTCTGGTTTGGGGCTTCGCGGCAAGGACACAATGTAGCGACCTTGTGCATTACGGCTCGTGGTAGCTACGTAATGTTTTTCGCACATGTCCTCCTCAATTGACAAGGCAGGATTCTCCATGATACTCTCAGCCTCCCAAAACCGCTGGAGCAAGCTTTCGATGGCACCTTCGTTGGCGGCCGTGTGACACAATCGTAGATTGGAGCCAGCAAGTTGGGAAGTATTCCCCGAGACCGCCCATCCAAACGCAGTTTCTATCAGCCATGGCCTTCCGTTACCCAGTGACTGTTTCCTTCCTGTGTGTATCTTCCAGAACGTGTTTCCACCGATTACAACATCGACCTTTCCCGGAACGTGGAAAGACGAGTCTGCCAACTGTACGTTCGGGATGTTCCATTTCGCAATATTTAAGGGAATTGTTGGAATTTCAGCCGACGGAGTCTTGAGCACTAGAATTCCATTGACGAATGAAAGTCTTCTCCTAGCGATCGAACGGTCGCTGTGATGGAACCCTTCACGTGCTGTTTGATTTGCCCTATACCCGATACAGCAATGCTTACTTTGGGAAGCGGTGTCAACAGTCGATGGGCCATAGATTCGGAGATAAAGTTGCACATTGATCCGGAATCTAATAGTGCTCGTGCTGTATGTTTATTGCCGTGATCATCGACCAGTTGTAGTTGGACTGTTTCCAGCAGAACCACTTCATCATCCGACTGCGCAGCCATTGTGACAATTGGCGTTACGTGCAGCAAGGAGTGATGGCGTGCGTTGCACGTAGTGCATTTAAACGCGGAACGACAATCCCTCACATGGTGACTGCGATTGAGGCAGTTCCAACATAGTCGCTCACGGTGGCTACTTCACGGCGTTGCTGTACGTCCTTTCGCAAGAATGCAGGACAATTGCGCAGATTGTGAAGCTCTGCACAACCCAAAACACACTGTTGAGCTGAAACATTCGGCGAAGCTCTCCTTGCAGTTGCAGCATTGCCCACAATTCTCGGCCTATGGTCGGATACCCTTCTGTTGCCGGCCACCATTCTCAAACTGCCGTCACTGTTATTGGAAAACTCGCGCGATGATTTTAATATTCGTACACGATCTTGCAAAAAGTGTACTAATTCCTTGTACTTATCTTTTTTATGTTGCGCTGAGTGGTTCTCCCATGCCAGAATGGTCGACGAATCCAGCTTCATCAGAAGCAGGTTGGCGAGTGGCATGTCCCAGGTGTCCACCGGTTCGTCGAGCTTCTTCAGACCGTTCACGTGCCGCGTGAATTCATCGACGAGCAGCGCCAAATCGTCCACGTTGTCACAGCTCACTGCTGGCAGGTGATGAATCTTCCGATAGTACTCCCGGATCAGCGTACGCGGATTGTCGTACCGCTTCAGCAAGGCAGCCCACGTCACCTCGTAATTGTCTGCTGTCAACGTGGTGTGCTCAAAAAGCAAACCAACCTCGCCCTTCAACGAGGACAGCAGATATTGCAGCTTCATTATGTTCGGTATCTCACTGGCACTGTCGATCATCGCCACAAATCGGTCACGGAACGTTAACCACTTGGTGGAATCGCCATCGAACGTAGGCAATTCGATTTTTGGAAGCCGCAAATTCACTGCACCTATTGAACTATTGAGCACTGAACTATTGAGTGTCGAGCTCGCTAATAGCATCGACTCATTCGACATATTTTGCGCGGCCGTAGGAGGTGGTTGCTTTCGTAGAAGAAAGCCCTTAACGCGACGATACCGTGTATCCATATCACACCGCTCACTTACACTCGCATCTGTGGCCTCCTCATCGAGTTCCATCACTTTTGCATTTGCCTGGTATTTCACACACTGGTATTTCACTGGCATTTTCCTCGATGTAGCCGATCGTAGACTGTTCGATACTTTTCACCAATTCGACCGCTTGATGCCTTTTCAGTTGCACCGATTTCAACTTCTTCTCCATTTTTATTTTAAAAATTGGCGCGAAAGTTCACTGACTTCGCACAGCTTGCACGAAAGTTGTACGCAACGACGATCACGATTGGCGCGAGCTTGATGCGCTGATGGTTGCTTACAAGGATGGCGGTTTTCGCAATGGTTCCAACGGTCGGCGTCACTTTTCTCACGAACTAGAATACGCACGCACGAAATGTTTCATCCACACGGAAAAAACGAAACAAGAATCACAGCACACTAAAGTCAGATTTTCCCGTGATAGCGGGGCAACCCACGTTGTGGTTTGCGCAACACAACGGATAGCAAACGAATTAGTCCACGCTTTGGTTCACACCACGGTCACGGAGTGCCGTTTTTCCAAAAATTAAGGCCACGTAGTGCCCGTACACAAATTTTCACTGCACGTAGTGCTTCCTTTCACGATCCGGTTCGAAGGACCAAATGTAGAAAATTACACCGGGTGTGAAATTAGAGGAAACTTGTGATATTTTGGGAATTAGAAAATAACGTGTAAGCGGTTGAACTTTCACTTTGCTAATGTGTATTCACTTGTCCGTTTGAGTTCATTTGTACATGCTCTAATTCATTACATGGTTCATCTCATCCTCATCTATTTCCCTGGTTATATTGTAGCCTTCAAGTGTTGTCTGTTTCTAATCCCGTTATCATAATCCCATAATTCATGCCATAATAAAATTTAATTCAAATAAATATAAACATAGAAATTCAAACAGATCTAAAGTTTCGTCTTTCCGATTGCAATACAGATTCTGGACTTTTTGGCTACGCAGATGCAGATTGGGCGGAATGCAGAGTTGATCGGAAATCAAACAGCGGATACATATTTAAATTTTGTGGTGGAACAATATCTTGGAGTTGTAGAAAACAGACCTGTGTTGCGGTTGATAAGAAGCAGAATTTATTTCGTTATCTGAAGCGTCACAAAATGAAATTTGGCTACAAAATTTGTTGAAAAATCTTGGAGAAGAACATTTAAAAATTATCATGTATGAAGATAATCAAAGCTGTTAGCAGATGTTAGAATCAGAGAAATATAGCAATCGGACGAAACACATTGATACTAGGTACCACTTTGCGAAACATTTGAAGAAACTCGGGATAGTGAAATTTGTGTATTGTCCGACTGAAGAAATGCTTGCTGACATGTTAACGAAACCAATATCGAGAATCCGCATCCAGACTCTGTGAGGATTGTGTGGTTTAGTATATTAATAAATTGTACAAAATAAATTGTTCCGTAATTTTCCGTAACCGTATTAATGAGTGATATTTGCATCAAGTTAGGATAGATAAGAACAATTTTAACACCCAATATTTTAACATAACAATAAACAATAAACAATAAACAATAAACAATAACAATAAACAATAAACAATAAACAATAAACAATAAACAATAAACAATAAACAATAAACAATAACAAATAAACAATAAACAATAAACAATAAACAATAAACCATAAACAATAAACACCATAAACAATAAACAATAACAATAAACAATAAACAATAAACAATAAACAATAAACAATAAACATAAACAATAAACAATAAACAATAAACATAAACAATAAACAATAAACAATAAACAATAAACAATAACAACAATAAACAATAAACAATAAACAATAAACAATAAACAATAAACAATAAACTTTTAGTAGAGAAAGTTCTGGACTAACTGACGATGCCTAACACCCTGGATGAGCAGGATAACAGAAAAAATAGGGTAGATCGAGATCGATGGGTAGTTGGACCAGCGGAATCCACATGAAGATGCATGTGAGCGTGTTGAAAGATACAGGTTTCCTCTTCACCTGTATTTCGTTATGCATTCATTTTTTTCAGGCTACACAAGTAGCGTTTTGCCATCGTCGAAAATGTAGTTGAAAAAAAAACATGCTCTCTCGTTTTGGCACACACGAAAGTTTTCCAATAACTTCCTTTTTGTTGATTGGGTAAAGAAAAACTACACTGGATGAATGATGGTAACGTAAAAGTATGTTTTATTTTATTAACAGTTTATAATTCAAAATTAATTTATTTCAATGAATAGCCCAATACGTTTTACTTTCAGTTGCTGTACATCCGTTATGAATCCACGAAAAAAGAAGAAACATTATCATAATTGTAACTACTTAGTCGCAACATCTCATATCAGTACGATTTCTAGTCACATCTAGTACATTCTCTGTATTGCAAAAAAACATTCCTTTATTATTACGCTTTACATTCCATTGCCATTCAGATTTGAAAACAAATGGCTATTATCCAAAACAAACCGCTTTATAACCTAAAAAAGAAAAAAAGTTTTTCTTTTTTTTGTTCAGGAGGAAGTATATCTTATATAATATATCACGAAATAATGAAACTTACCCAATTTGAAGCTACTGCTTTATTTCCTAAATTTACCATCATATGCAATAGAAGATACAAATTAAAAGCTATGTAAAACATACCGAAAAAAACTGAAAAAAACGCAAGAAATTTATCTGTGTCAATATGTCTGTGTTAAAGTTAAATCAGTAAAGCATTGATTAACTTACCAACGCTAAAGATCATCAAAGGCGTTAAATTTACTTGCTCTAAATTGGCCACAATAAAATAAAGGTTTATACCAATAACAGTAAAACTGAGTGTGATAGAAATATTTTTTTCAAGTCTGCAAAACGGAAAGGTATAACAATATTTTAAATCATAATTAACAACATAAGGTGTAATATATAAGCTTACCTGCCATTCACAAAGTCTTCTTTCATCAATGCTATTTAATATATAGAAAAGAGATAGCAATCATGAAGTACAGATATATTACATGGTCGTGACGGATAATCCGTAGTGAAATAGCGAAAAAAACAAAGTACGACTCCGTATTAAAATCGAATTTGATTCTGCAACGAAGATACAGAGTACGATTGTGTCCGATTGGGTCCGATCTAGACTCTTCCGTGACCAGTCTCTCCCTCCCCCAATATTTATGTCATAAAAAAAATTCTCGTACGTGCTCAATCGACGTTTTATCGTGGACTCGATGAGTCCGAACGATTCCGGCCAATTCCGACCGATTCCAGACGAGTACATCCCATTCCGGAATCAAATCCTTCTGTGATGCATGCCCAACCCTCTCCCCACTTAATTGTTAGAGTCACTTCGAATTGGATCAATCCGACTAAGCTCGGAATCGGATCAATCCGACTCTTAAAAAACACTGACCCATAATTATTACATATTTGGAAATATTATTCATAAAACAACATACCTACACTTGAAGAAAAGGCGACTGTAGGTATCGCAGCGAATGGAAGCTGTAAAGCCATCACGGCATTCAATATATCGTTCATTTTAGTTAAATCTTCCAATCTACTGAAGAAAGCAACATAAAACGCAGGCATAATTGCCACTGTTCTGGTGAACAATACACGTTTCCAACGTGCCCATTGCAGGTTAAGAAACCCTGTAAGATAATGTTGTGTTAGATTAATAAATTCTTTGAACGATCACCAAGTTTACCTCCATAGCAAATTGTCCTGCGTATGTGCCAGTCATGGTAGAACTTTGTCCGGCTGCTAGTATACCAATAGCCCACACGTACATCGATAGTCCACCATAAAAACATCCAAGTACTAATCCGCCTTTATAAATGTTGATATCGGCTGTATAATTATTTGCTATAAATGCAGATATAATGTCATCCCCAAATGATGAATTACTGCAAGCGTCAATCTATAAAAGTTATTTGAAAACATTTTGGAACTGCATCATGTGGTGTGTACTAAATATCAGCTACTGCTTTTATTTTTTACGAAGTTTTAAAGCACTCGCTTTACGGAAGTTTAGTTGCAGTCTACTTACCACGTCTTGATTAGTCTTTCCATACACATCATGAGCGAAAACGGACACTACAAACACGTTAATGACAAAGGATACCGCAAGGGCAATCGATGCTTCTATAAAGTAATAACGATTTGCTTTTTTCACTTCCTTAACATCGTTTCGATTGATCGCACGAGACTTAAAAGAAAAAAAAAACTCTACAATTATTTCAAATCTTTGGTCGGGCTGCATTGAATGTATATTTTTTACCTTTACAAGCGCTGAATGTAAATATAAGTTGTGCGGCATGATAACGGCACCGATTATACCCACAGCCTGCAGCAGTGTACCGGGACGGTAATCAGAAGACCAAGGTAGGAACATTCCTTCAATTACACTGATTTGCGGTATATCAGTAACGATGTACTATGGCACAAAAAAATAATGTGATTTACGTTTTACGCCTGTTTCATTTTCTTTTATACGTATTGAAAAATGATTACCTGATAACCAAACGATACGGCCATTGTAGTGATCAAAAATCCAAAAAAATAGTTCCAGACGTCTCAGTTTGTACTTATCCAAAAACAAGAAGGAAAGTGTATCTAATACAGTTATCAAAACCCCTATGTACAATGGTATTCTAAAAAAACAAAAGTAGTTTGTTATTATTATTTTATTTTTGTTGACGCCTTACGGTAGGCAATGTGCATGGCACAATTAGAATTAGGACAACTAGGATAATTAGTACAGAAAGGATTAGATCGTAATTATAAATAAGAAGAATTAGAAGAGCAGTGAATTTGAAAGGGAATAAACAATAGCACTTCAAACCTCGGCGAGATAACAACCTTATTTACAACGATTGAGAAAGCGTCATTAATTTTATTAGTATCATTAGTTTATCGTTAGAAGTTTATAATTGTTGTTCTTCTCTTCTTCTTCGGCACTATAATTGTTGCCGGTCAAGGCCTGCCTGTGCCCACAAGTGAAGTGGGCTTGGCTTTCAGTGACTTTTTGTTACCATAGCAGAATAGTCAGTCCTACGTATGGGGGTACGGTCTATTCGGGCTTGAACTCATGACGGGCATGTTGTTCTTACAATTAAAACAAATAATAGAATGAGGAATTGTGTAGACGGGAAAAAATTTGGAAGAATGAGAGATTGATGTCGAATAATTGGTAAGGTTAGGTAAATCGATGACAGTGCTCCTAAAATGGATCAATCTGACCGTATAATGTACAATGCGAAATGCTAAGAAGGGGTTTATAGCGTAATACCCAGCGGAACAAAAGTGGAAAGCTTGGAGCAAAATAATCGTTTTTCTCCCTCTATCCTTTATACCGCGCTTGCTTGCACTCATGCGCAAGCGCTCGAATATACCACCACGCAAAAAATGAGACCCCAAATTCTGAGTGATTCAGGCCAAGGGGTATGACGAAGCTTGAGGAAGCTAGGAGAAACGCGCTGCGATGAGAGCTCGCATTCTGTTTTACACGCGCGCTTCACTAACACCAATACAAATACCGTGCTTTGACGAGCCGTCTGTGAATGTGTGTGTTTTCTTCCAGCGAGCTCAACAACTTGGAGCTGCTCGTCACATCGTGTTGTCTCGCTTACACTACAGCATCGAACCATCGCTCCGTATATCACCCCTCTTACACGTACAAAACCACCAGTACAGCGCGACGCTTTGCCGGAGATGGTTGTGCGCGTTTTGTTCTAAGTCCCGCGCGCAGTGTTTGTGTGCTTGTGCGCATTTCGTTCAAAGTCTCGTGCGCCGGTGTGTTTTGGTAAAGTGTGAAGTGAATAAACAATGTTCACAGACGCACATGCAGTGCGTGCATCAACAGGCAAGAATTTGCTGAACAGAGGCAACGCAGATTGTCGACAAGTTTCCCGCAGCCTGGCTCGACCCGGTACTTTACAGTATGACGCCATTCGTGAGTATGAAGGATTCTAAATGTGTTGTGAAAGTGTACTTTATGTTTCAATAAAGTGTTTAATGAAATAAAAAATGACCGTGTTTGTGTTTGTTGTTTGAATAAGTGCGTATTTGCGATCGTGTCTATGCATGAAAGAAAACGAGAAACGAAAGAAACAAATATCTTTGGATGTGTTGGTAGCATGATTGGAAAGAACACGAACACTTTGAGAACTGCTCAATGGGATTAGGTAGCAATGCGATCCTATTTACTGCTCTGACTATTTCCTTTCCCGTGCCTGTTCGTAGTGTAACTACTCTAACTACACCGTCTTTACCCGGATGTAAAGCAGTTATACGCCCCTTCGGCCAAACGGTAGGTGGAACGTTATCTTCCTTTACTATAACTAGCTGATTTATTTCTAGCTTGACCGGCGCATTGTTTGCGTGCCTTGCTCTGGCTTGCAGCTGCTGCAAATATTCCGGGTACCACCGGGACCAAATTCCTTGTAAATGCTTTTGCACTAATTGGTACTCTTTTAACCGTTTGGAAGAAAGCTTACTTAAATCAACCTCCGGTACTGCCTGCATACTACAACCTATCAGAAAATGAGCCGGGGTTAATGCTTCCAAATCAGTTGTTTCGTCGCATAACGGTACCAACGGGCGAGAATTAAGACATTGCTTGACTTGAGCTAAAATGGTAAGCATATGCTCCTGTGTAATGCTACTAACTCCTATTGTTTTTTGAAGGTGCTTTTTGGCCGATTTTACCGCCGCTTCCCAAAATCCCTCCTATCAGCCTCATCGATTTTCAGCATCTTATATATACGATGCAGTTCATGCGCTGCCCCCTTGAATGTTGTTGCATTATCTGAATGCAGTTCAGCAACCTTCCCTCTTCGCGCGACAAAACGACGTAATGCAGCCAAATTCCACTCAGTTCAGCGACGAATAAATACTCACTGCGAGATTTTCGGGCTCCCACTCACCGCAAAACGGTCTCTCAGGAATCAACTCACACACACGTTCGGCCTCCAATCAACCAAAACTTCTGCCGCAGTATGGTTAACTTGCTTGTGGTCCGGCGTGCATCTCCTGCTGATGGACCCTTTCTGCCAATAGCACTGACAGACGATGTGATGCTGCAAGGACTGTCGGATGCTTCGTTGCCTCCGGGATGTTGGCATTACCTAGCCGGCCACCGACACGTAACACACCCTGTGCGTCGATGTATCGGGACAACCACTTCAGCTTCGATCTCGCACTAACCTGCTTCCCTCGTTGTAGGTCGACCAGC
The DNA here is from genome assembly GCF_017562075.2 of Anopheles merus. NCBI lineage: Eukaryota > Metazoa > Arthropoda > Insecta > Diptera > Culicidae > Anopheles > Anopheles merus. The sequence continues at coordinate 9,937 of NW_024427696.1, read as the reverse complement.
TCTTCCGCGAACGACTCCTGTTGTGCTACCTGCCACAAACGCAGCTCGGCTTGCTGTAGCTCCACTGCTGTAAGCGGTGGAACGGAGTGCAGCAACGTCTTGATGTCCGCCTTTGTCTTAACGCGCTTGCACGATGATGCCTTGGTTGCCCTAAGCGTTGTGATGAACCGCAAGCAGAAACCCACGACTCTCCGTAACTTGCCATACCTTGAGTATTTGGCGAACAGTATCACAGTGCTAAAATCACACATCGTAGATGTAGTGACAATGTGGGAGACTGCCAGTCGCTCTTCGATGTCAACCTCGCCTTCCTTCATCGCCGGTTGATCATGGGGCCACTTCTCTTGTCCGTAGGACAACCAACTCGGCCCATGCCACCAACGTGAACACTGCACCAATTCTTCCGGATTCAGCCCGCGCGAGATGTCATCCGCTGGGTTATCAACTCCAGGAACATGACGCCAGCTGGAGATACGCGTTTCTTCCTTTATTTGTGCCACCCTGTTGGCCACAAATGGTTTCCAGCGACGCGGTGATGAGTTCAGCCAGTGCATTACTGTCATCGAATCTGTCCAACAGATAGCCGTAGCTGACACCTTGAGTGCAGAAACCACCTTCTGAAAAAGGTGTACTGCTAGCCGTGCTGCACACAACTCCAACCGGGCGATTGAGTTCGTATTTGCTAACGCTACCACCTTGGACTTGGCAGCTAGTAATCTGACCTGGATGCCTCTTGCGGATACTGCTCGTACATAACAGCATGCTCCATATGCTCCTTGTGAAGCATCAGCGAATGCATGTAGCTGCAGGTCTTCTGTGCCGGATTGTGAAACAACCGAGGCACTCATAATTCGCGTAGCGAGTACAATGTATTGTGCAGCTTTCTCCATTCCTCTTGAAGGTCAATTGGTAGTGATCGATCCCAATCTAGCGTTTTACCGTCTTGCTTCAACCCCCATAATCGCTGCAGAAACATTTTGGCAAGTATTACCGTTGGCCCTAGTAGGCCTAGGGGATCGAAGATTCTGGCCGTGTAAGACAAGACCAAACTTCGCGTAAGCTCTCGAGCTGGTGGTGGAAGGTCGACTCTGAATCGTAGCATGTCGTTAGACGGTTCCCAAACCCAGCCCAATGTTGAAATCGCTTGATCTTCTTGCCAGTGTAGAAGTGGTTTGATCGCTAGATCGTCGCTCGGAACTCCTTCAAGCGCTTCGGAGACATTCGATGCCCACTTCTTCAAGAGGAAACCTGCCGATTCAAGCATTTGCGAAATTTGCGTTCGCATTCCAACGGCCTCTACTACATCATCTGCTCCTGTCAACAAATCATCCACATAAAAATCATGTAGCACTGGGTCGACTGCCAAAGGGTATTGTTGTTTTGTGGTCGTGCGCAATTTGTTGTAGCGTTCGAGTGGCTAGAAATGGTGCTGTTGCGGTACCGTAGGTCACCGTTTGCAACTCATACGTGGAAATGGGATCGGAGGGACATTCACAGAAGCGTATGCGCAATAGATTTAGATCGTTTTCACAATGACGAATCTGCCGGTACATTTTCTCTACGTCTGCCACTATTGCGACAGCGTGTTTTCGAAAGCGTAGGATGATTGTAAGCAGATCATCCTGCACTGTTGGACCAATCAGCAGAGTATCGTTTAGCGAGTAGCCAGATGTTGTTTTGCAGGATGCATCAAAAACAACACGCACCTTGGTTGTTGTACTGGTCTCTTTGACTACCGCGTGATGTGGAATGTAGCAATGTGGTTTGTTGTCATCAACGGGTTCCGTGAGTTTGACCATGTGTCCCAACGACTCATACTCTCTCATAAATTTAATATATTCCCTTTCCATTTCAGGATTGGCCTTCAGTCGACGTTCTACACCCAGTAAACGACGATCTGCTATCTCTCTTGACAAACCCAGCGTTCTTTCTGGTTTGGGGCTTCGCGGCAAGGACACAATGTAGCGACCTTGTGCATTACGGCTCGTGGTAGCTACGTAATGTTTTTCGCACATGTCCTCCTCAATTGACAAGGCAGGATTCTCCATGATACTCTCAGCCTCCCAAAACCGCTGGAGCAAGCTTTCGATGGCACCTTCGTTGGCGGCCGTGTGACACAATCGTAGATTGGAGCCAGCAAGTTGGGAAGTATTCCCCGAGACCGCCCATCCAAACGCAGTTTCTATCAGCCATGGCCTTCCGTTACCCAGTGACTGTTTCCTTCCTGTGTGTATCTTCCAGAACGTGTTTCCACCGATTACAACATCGACCTTTCCCGGAACGTGGAAAGACGAGTCTGCCAACTGTACGTTCGGGATGTTCCATTTCGCAATATTTAAGGGAATTGTTGGAATTTCAGCCGACGGAGTCTTGAGCACTAGAAATTCCATTGACGAATGAAAGTCTTCTCCTAGCGATCGAACGGTCGCTGTGATGGAACCCTTCACGTGCTGTTTGATTTGCCCTATACCCGATACAGCAATGCTTACTTTGGGAAGCGGTGTCAACAGTCGATGGGCCATAGATTCGGAGATAAAGTTGCACATTGATCCGGAATCTAATAGTGCTCGTGCTGTATGTTTATTGCCGTGATCATCGACCAGTTGTAGTTGGACTGTTTCCAGCAGAACCACTTCATCATCCGACTGCGCAGCCATTGTGACAATTGGCGTTACGTGCAGCAAGGAGTGATGGCGTGCGTTGCACGTAGTGCATTTAAACGCGGAACGACAATCCCTCACATGGTGACTGCGATTGAGGCAGTTCCAACATAGTCGCTCACGGGTGGCTACTTCACGGCGTTGCTGTACGTCCTTTCGCAAGAATGCAGGACAATTGCGCAGATTGTGAAGCTCTGCACAACCCAAAACACACTGTTGAGCTGAAACATTCGGCGAAGCTCTCCTTGCAGTTGCAGCATTGCCCACAATTCTCGGCCTATGGTCGGATACCCTTCTGTTGCCGGCCACCATTCTCAAACTGCCGTCACTGTTATTGGAAAACTCGCGCGATGATTTTAATATTCGTACACGATCTTGCAAAAAGTGTACTAATTCCTTGTACTTATCTTTTTTATGTTGCGCTGAGTGGTTCTCCCATGCCAGAATGGTCGACGAATCCAGCTTCATCAGAAGCAGGTTGGCGAGTGGCATGTCCCAGGTGTCCACCGGTTCGTCGAGCTTCTTCAGACCGTTCACATGCCGCGTGAATTCATCGACGAGCAGCGCCAAATCGTCCACGTTGTCACAGCTCACTGCTGGCAGGTGATGAATCTTCCGATAGTACTCCCGGATCAGCGTACGCGGATTGTCGTACCGCTTCAGCAAGGCAGCCCACGTCACCTCGTAATTGTCTGCTGTCAACGTGGTGTGCTCAAAAAAGCAAACCAACCTCGCCCTTCAACGAGGACAGCAGATATTGCAGCTTCATTATGTTCGGTATCTCACTGGCACTGTCGATCATCGCCACAAATCGGTCACGGAACGTTAACCACTTGGTGGAATCGCCATCGAACGTAGGCAATTCGATTTTTGGAAGCCGCAAATTCACTGCACCTATTGAACTATTGAGCACTGAACTATTGAGTGTCGAGCTCGCTAATAGCATCGACTCATTCGACATATTTTGCGCGGCCGTAGGAGGTGGTTGCTTTCGTAGAAGAAAGCCCTTAACGCGACGATACCGTGTATCCATATCACACCGCTCACTTACACTCGCATCTGTGGCCTCCTCATCGAGTTCCATCACTTTTGCATTTGCCTGGTATTTCACACACTGGTATTTCACTGGCATTTTCCTCGATGTAGCCGATCGTAGACTGTTCGATACTTTTCACCAATTCGACCGCTTGATGCCTTTTCAGTTGCACCGATTTCAACTTCTTCTTCATTTTTATTTTAAAAATTGGCGCGAAAGTTCACTGACTTCGCACAGCTTGCACGAAAGTTGTACGCAACGACGATCACGATTGGCGCGAGCTTGATGCGCTGATGGTTGCTTACAAGGATGGCGGTTTTCGCAATGGTTCCAACGGTCGGCGTCACTTTTCTCACGAACTAGAATACGCACGCACGAAATGTTTCATCCACACGGAAAAAAAAAAACGAAACAAGAATCACAGCACACTAAAGTCAGATTTTCCCGTGATAGCGGGGCAACCCACGTTGTGGTTTGCGCAACACAACGGATAGCAAACGAATTAGTCCACGCTTTGGTTCACACCAACGGTCACGGAGTGCCGTTTTTCCAAAAATTAAGGCCACGTAGTGCCCGTACACAAATTTCACTGCACGTAGTGCTTCCTTTCACGATCCGGTTCGAAGGACCAAATGTAGAAAATTACACCGGGTGTGAAATTAGAGGAAAACTTGTGATATTTTGGGAATTAGAAAATAACGTGTAAGCGGTTGAACTTTCACTTTGCTAATGTGTATTCACTTGTCCATTTGAGTTCATTTGTACATGCTCTAATTCATTACATGGTTCATCTCATCTCATCTATTTCCCTGGTTATATTGTAGCCTTCAAGTGTTGTCTGTTTCTAATCCCGTTATCATAATCCCATAATTCATGCCATATAAAATTTAATTCAAATAAATATAAACATAGAAATTCAAACAGATCTAAAGTTTCGTCTTTCCGATTGCAATACAGATTCTGGACTTTTTGGCTACGCAGATGCAGATTGGGCGGAATGCAGAGTTGATCGGAAATCAAACAGCGGATACATATTTAAATTTTGTGGTGAACAATATCTTGGAGTTGTAGAAAACAGACCTGTGTTGCGGTTGATAAGAAGCAGAATTTATTTCGTTATCTGAAGCGTCACAAAATGAAATTTGGCTACAAAATTTGTTGAAAAATCTTGGAGAAGAACATTTAAAAATTATCATGTATGAAGATAATCAAAGCTGTTAGCAGATGTTAGAATCAGAGAAATATAGCAATCGGACGAAACACATTGATACTAGGTACCACTTTGCGAAACATTTGAAGAAACTCGGGATAGTGAAATTTGTGTATTGTCCGACTGAAGAAATGCTTGCTGACATGTTAACGAAACCAATATCGAGAATCCGCATCCAGACTCTGTGAGGATTGTGTGGTTTAGTATATTAATAAATTGTACAAAATAAATTGTTCCGTAATTTTCCGTAACCGTATTAATGAGTGATATTTGCATCAAGTTAGGATAGATAAGAACAATTTTACAACCCTATTTCCAAAAACAATAACAATAAACAAATAAACAATAAACAATAAACAATAAACAATAACAATAAACAATAAACAATAAACAATAACAATAAACAATAAACATAAACAATAAACAATAAACAATAAACACATAAACAATAAACAATAAAAAAAATAAAACAATAAACAATAAACAATAAAACAATAAACAATAAACAATAAACAATAAACAATAAACAATAAACAATAAACAAAATAAACAATAAACAAAAAACAATAAACAATAAACAATAAACAATAACAATAAACAATAACAATAAACAATAAACAATAAACAATAAACAATAAACAATAAACAATAAACAATAAACAATAAACAATAAACAATAAACAATAAACAATAAACAATAAACAATAAACAATAAACAATAAACAATAAACAATAAACAATAAACAATAAACAATAAAACAAACAATAAACAATAAACAATAAACAATAAACTTTAGTAGAGAAAGTTCTGGACTAACTGACGATGCCTAACACCCTGGATGAGCAGGATAACAGAAAAATAGGGTAGATCGAGATCGATGGGTAGTTGGACCAGCGGAATCCACATGAAGATGCATGTGAGCGTGTTGAAAGATACAGGTTTCCTCTTCACCTGTATTTCGTTATGCATTCATTTTTTGTCAGGCTACACAAGTAGCGTTTTGCCATCGTCGAAAATGTAGTTGAAAAAAAACATGCTCTCTCGTTTTGGCACACACGAAAGTTTTCCAATAACTTCCTTTTTGTTGATTGGGTAAAGAAAAACTACACTGGATGAATGATGGTAACGTAAAAGTATGTTTTATTTTATTAACAGTTTATAATTCAAAATTAATTTATTTCAATGAATAGCCCAATACGTTTTACTTTCAGTTGCTGTACATCCGTTATGAATCCACGAAAAAAGAAGAAACATTATCATAATTGTAACTACTTAGTCGCAACATCTCATATCAGTACGATTTCTAGTCACATCTAGTACATTCTCTGTATTGCAAAAAAACATTCCTTTATTATTACGCTTTACATTCCATTGCCATTCAGATTTGAAAACAAATGGCTATTATCCAAAACAAACCGCTTTATAACCTAAAAGAGAAAAAAATGTTTTTCTTTTTTTGTTCAGGAGGAAGTATATCTTATATAATATATCACGAAATAATGAAACTTACCCAATTTGAAGCTACTGCTTTATTTCCTAAATTTACCATCATATGCAATAGAAGATACAAATTAAAAGCTATGTAAAACATACCGAAAAAAACTGGAAAAAAACGCAAGAAATTTATCTGTGTCAATATGTCTGTGTTAAAGTTAAATCAGTAAAGCATTGATAACTTACCAACGCTAAAGATCATCAAAGGCGTTAAATTTACTTGCTCTAAATTGGCCACAATAAAATAAAGGTTTATACCAATAACAGTAAAACTGAGTGTGATAGAAATATTTTTTTCAAGTCTGCAAAACGGAAAGGTATAACAATATTTTTAAATCATAATTAACAACATAAGGTGTAATATATAAGCTTACCTGCCATTCACAAAGTCTTCTTTCATCAATGCTATTTAATATATAGAAAAGAGATAGCAATCATGAAGTACAGATATATTACATGGTCGTGACGGATAATCCGTAGTGAAATAGCGGAAAAAACAAAGTACGACTCCGTATTAAAATCGAATTTGATTCTGCAACGAAGATACAGAGTACGATTGTGTCCGATTGGGTCCGATCTAGACTCTTCCGTGACCAGTCTCTCCCTCCCCCAATATTTATGTCATAAAAAAATTCTCGTACGTGCTCAATCGACGTTTTATCGTGGACTCGATGAGTCCGAACGATTCCGGCCAATTCCGACCGATTCCAGACGAGTACATCCCATTCCGGAATCAAATCCTTCTGTGATGCATGCCCAACCCTCTCCCCACTTAATTGTTAGAGTCACTTCGAATTGGATCAATCCGACTAAGCTCGGAATTGGATCAATCCGACTCTTAAAAAACTGACCCATAATTATTACATATTTGGAAATATTATTCATAAAACAACATACCTACACTTGAAGAAAAGGCGACTGTAGGTATCGCAGCGAATGGAAGCTGTAAAGCCATCACGGCATTCAATATATCGTTCATTTTAGTTAAATCTTCCAATCTACTGAAGAAAGCAACATAAAACGCAGGCATAATTGCCACTGTTCTGGTGAACAATACACGTTTCCAACGTGCCCATTGCAGGTTAAGAAAACCCTGTAAGATAATGTTGTGTTAGATTAATAAATTCTTTGAACGATCACCAAGTTTACCTCCATAGCAAATTGTCCTGCGTATGTGCCAGTCATGGTAGAACTTTGTCCGGCTGCTAGTATACCAATAGCCCACACGTACATCGATAGTCACACATAAAAACATCCAAGTACTAATCCGCCTTTATAAATGTTGATATCGGCTGTATAATTATTTGCTATAAATGCAGATATAATGTCATCCCCAAATGATGAATTACTGCAAGCGTCATATCTAAAAAGTTATTTGAAAACATTTGGAACTGCATCATGTGGTGTGTACTAAATTATCAGCTACTGTTTTATTTTTACGAAGTTTTAAAGCACTCGCTTTACGGAAGTTTAGTTGCAGTCTACTTACCACGTCTTGATTAGTCTTTCCATACATCATGAGCGAAAACGGACAATACAAACACAGTTAATGACAAAGGATACAGCAAGGGCAATCGATGCTTCTATAAGTAATAACGATTTGCTTTTTTCACCTTCTTAAATCGTTTCGATTGATCGCACGAGACTTAAAAGAAAAAAAAAACTCTACAATTATTTCAAATCTTTGGTCGGGCTGCATTGAATGTATATTTTTTACCTTTACAAGCGATGAATGTAAATATAAGTTGTGCGGCATGATAACGGCACCGATTATACCACAGCCTGCAGCAGTGTACCGGGACGGTAATCAGAGACCAAGGTAGGAACATTCCTTCAATTACACTGATTTGCGGTATATCAGTAACGATGTACTATGGCACAAAAAAAAATATGTGATTTACGTTTTACGCTGTTTTCATTTTCTTTTATACGTATTGAAAAATGATACCTGATAACCAAACGATACGGCCATTGTAGTGATCAAAAATCCAAAAAATAGTTCCAGACGTCTCAGTTTGTACTTATCCAAAAACAAGAAGGAAAGTGTATCTAATACAGTTATCAAAACCCCGATGTACAATGGTATTCTAAAAAAACAAAAGTAGTTTGTTATTATTATTTTATTTTTGGACGCCTTACGGTAGGCAATGTGCATGGCAACAATTAGAATTAGGACAACTAGGATAATTAGTACAGAAAGGATTAGATCGAATTATAAATAAGAAGAATTAGAAGAGCAGTGAATTTGAAAGGGAATAAACAATAGCAATTCAAACCTCGGCGAGATAACAACCTATTTACAACGATGAGAAAGCGTCATTAATTTATTAGTATCATTAGTTTATCGTTAGAAGTTTATAATGTTGTTCTTCTCTTTTCTCGGCACTATAATTGTTGCCGGTCAAGGCCTGCCTGTGCCCACAAGTGAAGTGGGCTTGGCTTTCAGTGACTTTTTGTTACCATAGCAGAATAGTCAGTCCTACGTATGGGGGTACGGTCTATTCGGGGCTTGAACTCATGACGGGCATGTTGTTTTACAATTAAAACACAAAATAATAGAATGAGGAATGGTGTAGAACGGGAAAAAATTTGGAAGAAAGAGAGATTGATGTCGAATAATTGGTAAGGTTAGGTAAATCGAGACAGTGCTCCTAAAAATGGATCAATCTGACCGTATAATGTACAATGCGAAATGCTAAGAAGGGGTTTATAGCGTAAATACCAGCGGAACAAAAAGTGGAAAGCTGGAGCAAAATAATCGTTTTTCTCCTCTATCCTTTATACCGCGCTTGCTTGCACTCATGCGCAAGCGCTCGAATATACCACCACGCAAACAATGAGACCCAAATTCTGAGTGATTCAGGCCAAGGGGTGTATGACGAAGCTTGAGGAAGCTAGGAGAAACGCGCTGCGATGAGAGCTCGCATTCTGTTTTACACGCGCGCTTCACTAACACCAATACAATACGTGCTTTGACGAGCCGTCTGTGAATGTGTGTGTTTTCTTCAGCGAGCTCAACAAACTTGGAGCTGTCGTCCACATCGTGTTGTCTCGCTTACACTACAGCATCGAACCATCGCTCCCGTATTATCACCCCTCTACACGTACAAAACCACCAGTACAGCGCGACGCTTTGCCGGAGATGGTTGTGCGCGTTTGTTCTAAGTCCCGCGCGCCAGTGTTTGTGTGCTTGTGCGCATTTCGTTCAAAGTCTCGTGCGCCGGTGTGTTTTGGTAAAGTGTGAAGTAATAAACAATGTTCACAGACGCACATGCAGTGCGTGCATCAACAGCCAAGAATTTGCTGAACAGAGGCAACGCAGATTGTCGACAAGTTTCCCGCAGCTGGCTCGACCCAGTACTTTACAGTATGACGCCATTCGGACGTATGAAGGATTCTAAATGTGTTGTGAAAGTGTACTTATGTTTCAATAAAGTGTTTAATGAAATAAAAAAATGACCGTTTGTGTGTGTTGTTTGAATAAGTGCGTATTTGCGATCGTGTCTATGCATGAAAGAAAACGAGAAACGGTTGGG
>NW_024427695.1:80000-85714 GCF_017562075.2 Anopheles merus | reverse complement strand
TGAAAAGTGTTTGATAAAGTGCCGGAATAGGATGACGGGTGGCTTATCGTACATCACAACAAAAACCCTTAGTGAGCAGTAGCAAGGTCGATGGAACAAAGCGAAGGGCAATACAAACTGATCAAGTACAATAAAGAACGTAGTACTAGGACTTCTGTCCAAGAATGGTGTCCGCGACGGGAGGGCAATGTCGAGCAAGCAGGTTTCCCTAGTAAACCTTGTATGGTAAACATACCCAAGCGTGTCCGTTGCACGCAACGATAGTCACGAACGGGCACATACCTAGGGAAAGTACTCTACGTACTAGGACTTCTGTCCAAGAATGGTGTCCGCGACGGGAGGGCAATGGTCGAGCAAGCAGGTTTCCCTAGTAAACCTTGTATGGTAAACTACCCAAGCGTGTCCGTATGCACGCAACGATAGTCACGAACGGGCACATACCTAGGAAAGTACTAAGTACTAGGACTTCTGTCCAAGAATGGTGTCCGCGACGGGAGGGCAATGGTCGAGCAAGCAGGTTCCCTAGTAAAACCTTGTATGGTAAAAATACCCAAAGCGTGTCCGTATGCACGCAACGATAGTCACGAACGGGACACCTAGGAAAGTACTCTACGTACTAGGATTCTGTCAAGATGGTGTCCGCGACGGGAGAGGGCAATGGTCGAGCAAGCAGGTTTCCTAGTTAAACCTGTATGGTAACAACATACAAAGCGTGTCCGTATGCACGCAACGATAGTCACGAACGGGCACATACCTAGGGAAAGTACTCACGTACTAGGACTTCTGTCCAAGAATGTGTTCGCGACGGGAGGGCAATGGTCGAGCAAGCAGGTTCCCTAGTAAACCTGTATGGTAAATACCCAAGCGTGTCCGTATGCACGCAACGATAGTCACGAACGGGCACATACCTAGGGAAAGTACTCTACGTACTAGGACTTCTTCTGTCCAAGAATTGGTGTCCGCGACGGGAGGGCAATGGTCGAGCAAGCAGGTTTCCCTAGTAAACCTTGTATGGTAAACATACCCAAGCGTGTCCGATGCACGCAACGATAGTCACGAACGGGCATAACTAGGGAAAGTACTCTACGTACTAGGACTTCTGTCCAAGAATGGTGTCCGCGACGGGAGGGCAATGGTCGAGCAAGCAGGTTTCCCTAGTAAACCTTGTATGGTAACATACCCAAGCGTGTCCGTATGCACGCAACGATAGTCACGAACGGGCACATACCTAGGGAAAGTACTCTACGTACTAGGACTTCTGTCCAAGAATGGGTGTCCGCGACGGGAGGCAATGGTCGAGCAAGCAGGTTTCCCTAGTAAACCTTGTATGGTAAACATACCCAAGCGTGTCCGTATGCACGCAACGATAGTCACGAACGGGCACATACCAAGGGAAGTACTCTACGTACTAGGACTTCTGTCCAAGAATGGTGTCCGCGACGGGGAGGGCAATGGTCGAGCAAGCAGTTCCCTAGTAAACCTTGTATGGTAAACATACCCAAGCGTGTCCGTATGCACGCAACGATAGTCACGAACGGGCACATACTAGGGAAAGTACTATCGTACTAGGACTTCTGTCCAAGAATGGTGTCCGCGACGGGAGGGCATGGTCGAGCAAAGCAGGTTTCCCTAGTAAAACTTGTATGGTAAACATACCAAGCGTGTCCGTATGCACGCAACGATAGTCACGAACGGGCAATACCTAGGGAAAGTACTCTACGTACTAGGATTCTGTCCAAGAATGGTGTCCGCGACGGTCGGGGGAAGCAGGTTATATCATGGCAAACAAGTTAAATAGCTACCTTAAGAGAAACGAAAGTTACTGTGGATGGAACAAAACGTGTGCCTAGAATTCTTCCTGGTTTCCCTAGTAAACTTGTATGGTAAACATACCAACGTGTCCGTATGCACGCAACGATAGTCACGAACGGGCACATACCTAGGGAAAGTACTCTACGTACTAGGATTCTGTCCAAGAATGGTGTCCCGCGACGGGAGGGCAATGGTCGAGCAAGCAGGTTTCCCTAGTAAAACCTTGTATGGTAAACATACCCAACGTGTCCGTATGCACGCAACGATAGTCACGAACGGCACATACTAGGGAAAGTACTCTACGTACTAGGACTTCTGTCCAAGAATGGGTCCCGCGACGGGAGGGCAATGGTCGAGCAAGCAGGTTTCCCTAGTAAACCTTGTATGGTAAACATTACCCAAGCGGTCCGTATGCACGCAACGATAGTCACGAACGGGCACATACCTAGGGAAAGTACTCTACGTACTAGGACTTCTGTCCAAGAATGGTGTCCGCGACGGGAGGGCAATGGTCGAGCAAGCAGGTTTCCCTAGTAAACTTGTATGGTAAACATACCCAAGCGTGCGTATGCACGCAAACGATAGTCACGAACGGGCACATACCTAGGGAAAGTACTCTACGTACTAGGACTTCTGTCAAGAATGGTGTCCGCGACGGTCGGGGAATTGTGTGTTTGACTCAATTACCAAAATCCTAGGAACATACATGTAGTGATACAAACATTAACATTACGCGTACGTTTGGGCTGCGCACTCCAAATGGTACACAAATAAGGGTGATTTTATGATCAGACGGACAAAACAAAGGTGGAGAAGACAGTTTTCGGCACGATGTGCACAGAGCTCATTTCGTCGTCCCGGGCGAATGGAAAAACACAAAAATCGCGAGTTTCGCCCTCGGGCTACCGCCCTCGGGCGTATCTTTCTAGGTTTCTGTCTATAAAAGGGCAGACCCAAAAGGTGACCGGTGTAGATACAAGCATTTTAAGCACAAGCACTTTATTGCAACTTTTGACACAAAAACTAGGTACGTACATGTAGATTGTACCAACATGGACATCCATGAACGCGTACGCTCGGGCTGCGCCCTCCGGTTGTACCTTCCCTGATCGGTACACAATTTTGGTGCATGTGTACCACATGGACATCCATGAACGCGTACGCTCGGGCTGCGCTCCGTGTTGTACTTTCCCTGATCGGTACACAATTTTGGTGCACGGCTATCCTGACCGGCAACTTGTACCAACATGGACATCCATGAACGCGTACGTAGTGTACTTTCCTGATCGGTACACAATTTTTGGTGCATGTGTACCAACATGGACATCCATGAACGCGTACGCTCGGGCTGCGCCCTCCGTGTTGTACTTTCCCTGATCGGTACACAATTTTGGTGCACGCTATCCTGACCGGCAACTTGTACCAACATGGACATCCATGAACGCGTACGTAGTGTACTTTCCCTGATCGGTACACAATTTTGGTGCATGTGTACCAACATGGACATCCATGAACGCGTACGCTCGGGCTGCGCCCTCCGTGTTGTACTTTCCCTGATCGGTACACAATTTTGGTGCATGTGTACCAACATGGACATCCATGAACGCGTACGCTCGGGCTGCGCCTCCGTGTTGTACTTTCCTGATCGGTACACAATTTGGTGCACGGCTATCCTGACCGGCAACTTGTACCAACATGGACATCCATGAACGCGTACGTAGTGTACTTCCCTGATCGGTACACAATTTTGGTGCATGTGTACCAACATGGACATCCATGAACGCGTACGCTCGGGCTGCGCCCTCCGTGTTGTACTTTCCGATCGGTACACAATTTTGGTGCATGTGTACCAACTGGGGACATCCATGAACGCGTACGCTCGGGCTGCGCCCTCCGTGTTGTACTTTCCCTGATCGGTACACAATTTGGTGCACGGCTATCCTGACCGGCAATTGTACCAACATGGACATTCATGAACGGTACGTAGTATGTACTTTCCCTGATCGGTACACAATTTTGGTGCATGTGTACAACATGGACATCCATGAACGCGTACGCTCGGGCTGCGCCCTCCGTGTGTACTTTCCTGATCGGTACACAATTTGGTGCACGGCTATCCTGACCGGCAACTGTACCAACATGGACATCCATGAACGCGTACGCTCGGGCTGCGCCCTCCTGTTGTACTTTCCCTGATCGGTACACAATTTGGTGCACGGCTATACTGACCGGCACTAAATCGTCAGTTTTCGTCCATAACCTAGGAACGTCGTGTAGGTTTCATCATTTTATGTTTGATTCGGTTTAATATGATTGAAAAAATACGCTAAGTCCCAGAAATCTGAACTCGAATACTTCCTCCATGTTGCGCCAAAGCTACTGACCAACGCCTAGCTTGTGACCCATTTATAGTTTAATTCCATTAATAGTTTTGAAAAATACGCTAAGTCCCAGAAATCTGAACTCGAATACTTTCTCCATGTGGCGCCAAAAGCTACTGACCAACGCCTAGGTACATGGTTGGTACATGGATTGTATGCATGCAGGCGTACTGCCGTGCTGGACCGGAAAATCGCACTAGCTACTAGAACGTAGAGTAATTCCCCTAGATAGGTGCTTTTGCATGCCTCTGATCGACGACCATGCAACTTGCAACGTGCGACACGCGTAGGTAGGCTTCCCCATACAAGTTCCCTAGGGTAGCACCAAATTGCATACTTTCAGGCGTAATTTTCGGACCGTGTACCGTGCATGGTACAAGTATCAGTAGCTCGTGCAATTTGTTTTGCATCGTGTTGCGGTTGCAGGTGCGTCAAGATAGGAGTGTTTCGAGACTTTTGCCAAGCTTGAGTGCCATTTGCAGGATAATTGATGTTCTAGCCACGTTAAACATGCCACTTAATGCCGAAAAGGAAAAAGCCGTTTTCTAGGGACGTCCTGTCAAAAAGGTTGCCATCAGCGCTTTCCTCTCGAGTTCAGGATTCTTGGACTTAGCGTTTTTTCACGATCCAATCAAAAGACCAGATCGTGAAATAAACAATTAATACAAGTATGTACTAGTACATCCCTTCAACCGAAGGAAGTACACCATACATGACCCGTACGCCAATCATCCAAGCACATGACACGTCGACTAAGTCAACACATCATACAACTTGGACAACCGACGGGCAAGTAGGTCATCTCGTACACGACACATCGACCGACGAGGTCAACACGCCATGCACAAGACATCCTACTACCAAGACCGACCACCTCGACACACGACACGTTAACCAAACATGGTCAACATCATCATGCGCAAGGCAACCGGCCCAAACGGGTCAACATATACAACTTGTAACGAGAGCATGTAAGCTTACTGGTGTGGTCTGCACGTTCCTCGCATCAAGACAATCAAGTCAAGAAGGAGGAACGCCGACAAGCTCATTAGTGTTACGCGTCCATCTCCAACCTATGTCAAGTCACTCGTCTGACAAGGAAGAAGCACGACACATGTCCACTAATGTAAAGGAACAGTCTCCAGACCAAGTCAAGTCGCTCGTCTGACAAGGAAGGAGCCTGCACCAAGCTTCACCAGTATCCACCAAGTCCATTGTCTGTGAAGGCGGTCGAGCACAACACAGACCAGACAAGGTGAACAAAAGCTTACTACGAGTGTACTTATATGACTCACTGGTGTGGTCCGCACGGTCCTCACATCGAGACAATCAAGTCAAGAAGGAGGCACGCCGACAAGCTCATCAGTGTTAAGCAACCTTCTCCACAGCATGTCAAGTCACTCGTCTGACAAGCTAGGAGCACGATGCATGTCCACCAATGTAAAGCCTTAGTCTCCAGACCAAGTCAAGTCACTCGTCTGACAAGGAAGGAGCCTAAGTCAAGCTTCACCAGTACCCATT